>NC_137651.1:24320379-24410379 GCF_963422515.1 Blennius ocellaris | reverse complement strand
AATGTCATTCGGATAGACAAATAAAGAGAAGAAAATGAAAGAATCTCAGAGGTAAATATTGTTTTGACAACCAGAAATGATGTCTTGGGGTTCAATGTGTCCTCAGACTGAGTCTCAACCGTCCGTGGTTAATCCAGAGCGATTCATAGAGACGGACCACGAACACAATGCGAGAGGACAGAATGTGAGATTGGGTCTCACGCTAAATACTCGCTGTAGTTGACTTCTGAAAAGTTTTTTTCGAGATGGTTCTGAGACGTGCTCAGCGGTCCGAAGGCAAAGTGGTCCGAGGAAAAATGGCTGCAATTGTCCAGCCTGTCCAGACGTTGGTGTCTGGAGGTGGGGGGGGGGGGGGGGGGGGGGGGGGGGGGGTTGGTTGGACGGACAGATGGATGGTTCTGGAAGCTGCTTGTTGGGTGGATCAGTGTTCATGGGTTCAGATGGACAGCACATTGTTGTTTGTATATGAAGAGCGGAGCCGTGCCCCCCACCTCCCCCACCCCCTTTATGTCCTCGTCTCCTTAAAGTGTCCAACACAGCTGCATACGATTGGTCCTCCAGCGTGGACCAACACCTGTGATCCAAGTGCCAAGAGTCTTCCCCTATCCTCAAGTGTACTGTCGTCACCCGGCTCTCTGATCCCGCGCTTCGACGCCAGGTACAGGTGGTGGCGTGGATGTACCTCGCTACAGCCCCCCCCCCCCCCCCCCCCCCCCCCCCCACCCCCACCCCATGCGACGGAGCGAGGGTCTTTTGGCGGAGCTTTTATTCTTCCAATCAGGACATTGTGTACCAAAGCCTTGAAGCAGCCCCCTCTGTGGCATGACGACAATGTGCAATTTCATACTGCATCTTGAAGACTGACTGTTTACTATGTGTGTAAACTATTTTTGGAAAAACTGTGTTCTTGAATCCTTTAACTACTGTGCAATCAGTCTTTTGAGAAACGCATCATCTATATTGCTGTACATATAAACCAAAAGCCCAATATTTCTATGGAGAAAGCCCCATATATATATATATATATATATATATATATGAATATACTTTCATTCATATATATATGAATGAAAGTAATTTCAGATCTATTTTCTATATGTTGGTTTTAGCGCAGTAGTTTTTCCGTTCCGAAATGCAGAATGTGTGCAGACTATGTTACACGTTGACTGTTAAGTGTTCTTTCTCAATGTCGTGCACTGACTTCAAGATTTTAAATTTCTATTTATTTAGAAAGCCAATGATTGCATTGCTGAATATGTATTGGTAAAGATATATCATTTGCCTTGAATGTAATGTAATAATAAATAAGAGGTTGTTCATTACTGAGGGGTTGTATACATTTCTTTTTTCTTCCCCCCAGTGTTTCAAACTAACACTGTTTTAAAAAAGCTGCATTTTCTGTGGCTTCTGAAATCTGTGTCTGGAATCCATTAGTGACTTTAGCAACTTTATCCAGAAGACGACTGGTTCTAGTTTGTGGGAGCATCAGGCAAGTAATCGAGTTGTTCTACCAAACTGCAGTAAGCACAGCTAAAACCACAAGAAGGCGCTCAAATACAACAGAATGGTTCATATCAAACTGCTGCTCTGCAGCATCTTTCGGATTTAATTAAAACATGGACGGACATCCTAGCATCCGAGGCCTATTAAAGTAGTGGATGTTTCCTCCACAGTGTCATGACTCCATGTTTCTCCCGGGACCTGGTAGCTCTAAAGTTGAGAGTCCCTTTAATAACAATCTTGGTGGGTCTGTCTGTGTACTGGTCGTTGTTAATGTTTAGAGCGCTTTGCTCTGTGCACCCATGTGAGTGTGGTTTCATTACATAAACAGCCACTGGTGCCTAATTTCCAAGGCGTCTGCTGTTGCCATGTGAACTGTTCTTTTTGGGTTTTTTTTTGCCTGAAATAAATAAATAAAATACAAATAAAGAATGACTACACAGTTTAAACTTGTGACCTCTGAGGCCCGTTATCCGTTAGAAAAAGGGAGTGTTTCCACTGCAGCACTGAACAGAGACCACAATGTAGTTAGTCTGCCGGGACACTGGAGGGCGCTGTTGCTTGATTTTGTAATGAAACCACACAGACGTGCAGAGAACAATACGCGATAAAAATGGAGAGAATGGGGAGGGGGGAATCGATGATAAAACAAGGAAAGGTAAGTTTGAGAAAAATCAGAACACTGATTCCACACGCAGATAAATGTAGTTGCACAAACGGCTTCAAAGGTTCTGTTGAACTCCCCAAAATCCACGACTCTTTATTTCTTCCTTTGGACACCTTCATTTATTTCTTCTTTTGGACAGCTTCATTTATTTATTCGCTTGGACACCTTCATTTGCACCAGAGCTGGACATTCTTTTGATTTTCTCTTTGAGTTTCATGCATTCAATTTCCACACACAACAACATTGGTCTGCCGTAAAACAAATGAGTATCATGCTGTCGCGCTCAAAACAATATATCTGACTGTTATTTTCAGCCTAAGCCATTAAAGAAACATAATATGTTTACAAATGAAACCAATATGTCTGTTAACTCAGAATAAATAATAACATCTCTTATAATATTTCAAGATGGCAGCAGTTCTTTCCTCTTTAAAGAGTAAACCTTCATGGAACCTGCCATAGTTGGGCCACCAGTTGGCGCTGTTATTTGTGCAACAAGTTTCAGTTGCTCAAAACACATGTTGCGTAAACCGACCCCCAAAATAATGACAAGAGTTTAGCGTTTTCACTTGAAACCGTTGCTGTGTCGACGTGTGATCAGAGGTGGAGACGAAATGTCGACGCGTAATCGAAGAAGCTCAGAAGATGTTTTTTTTGTGGTTTCTGCAACTTCTCTGCAACTTTTCTTCTCAGTTACTGTACAGCTCTCATGTATAGAAGAGAAACGGCATCTACGTCCAGGAGCGATGGTGTTTATTTTGTTACATGGGAGAGCTGATATTTCACTGCACAGATCGGAATCATTAAAGTGGCCTAATGTTTATTAATATGCAGCGATTCATCAGCTCTGCTTCACGGCCCTGGTGGAACAAACCAGAGCTTCCCTGTAAAATCCAAAGCAATTATTGGAGAGCAGTGAATCTTTGCGATCTAATAGTGCTCTTGGTGTTCTTTTCGAGCTTTTAAACTAATTCGTGATTGATCGCTAATTATCGGTGACGGGGCCCCGGGAGACAGGCGGGCCCCTCCTTCCTCTTTCCGCTGTGCAATAGCAGCGATAACTTTCAAACAGTCGACTCTGCTGCTCCCCTCCCACAGCTCAATAGTCTTCAAGACGTTTGAATAATTATTGTGGCCTTTTTTTTTTCTCTCTCTCTCTCTCGCTATCTCTTCCCAATAAAGAAGGCGGAGCCTCCCGACAATAAAGCAGCGGAATCCCAATGACACCTGGTGGACTGTTGCAGGTAAATGCCCTCAACGATCGAAGGCAGCCTTGGTGAATCATAATGTTCAGGAATGTGTCCTTATCAATCAGCTGTTGGGCTTTAGTCCTGATCAGATAACTGGGGTTGCACTTTTTCTTGCCATCGACTGCGCTGCCGAATCAGAAACATGGAATTGATAACCTTCTCCTGGTAATGACAGGAGTGTCTCTTAATAGCGCACCGATTGATGTTGGCTGTTGGGATGTGAATCAGTCCGCCGGCCCCGCCAACAGAAGCATTAACAAAGGGCCGTCATCGATGGCAATGTATTTATTTCTCTCAAGGTCGGATCAATGGAGGCGCAGGTTTTGTCTTGGAAATCTATGTCCTCAGTTCGGGACTGTGCTGCAGCATCCAGGCTATAAAAGAGGAGCCGGCGTGGCGATGCTGCTCAGAGCTGCTGAGGGTCTCACGCTAAATACTCAGAGCTGGCTGAGGACCGGAGTCCCACTGAAGCCCTGCAAGGCAAGGCCCCGCTGAAGCCCTGGAAGATAAGGACCCGCTGAACCCCTTGCAGGTAAGGACCCACTGTTGGCCTCCCTGAAAGGAACACCTTCATGAAGTTCATGCATTGATTTAGATCTATTGGAACATGACCTAAAGAAGACTGTTCTGCCTCGTCGCTTCCAGCCTGGTGGATTATCTTCATTATGATGGTTGCTTTGCCATGTCTTGTTGAGTGATTGGTATGCAAAGGAAAGGCCAAATATTGTGTTCACCCTTAATGTTTTAATGGCTCTTTTGAGGTTAATCATCTGTATTCTTTACATTTTAAGTGAAAATGCGAAACTTCCGTCGCCTTTTTCAAGTGTCCCTTTGGAGGACGTCGGCGCTCAGGTGCCACTGAAAGGGCAACTTTTAGAAATGGCTTCGACTCCCTCACCTGCAGACAGGTGGAAGTGGACTTGCTTGGGCTCTGTCTCCTTGTCGATGGCGGAAGTGCTGCTACTGCGTCATGTGGTGAACGGTTCTTCTGCACGTGGCAGTAACAAAACATGGCGGCCTCCAGAGCGTTGTGACTCCCCGTCCAGATTCTCCCGGGACTAATAAGCAAAGCCACTTGGTCGCCTGTCCCTACGGATGTTACGCGTGTTGTTCTCTGCGCACACGTGTGTGTGGTTTCATTACAAAAACAACCAACGGCGCCCACTAGTGGCCCAACATGAAGACTACGTCACAGTTTCTGCTATTGTCGTTCCATAACAAATCTTTTCTGAAACAAAGATGCAATATCGACGCGTTTCGTCTTGAAGTTGCTGTCCTGTAAACGAGGCCTCGGCTTCTGCTGCACGCTACAAGATTGTGAGTATGGTGTCCAATTACATGCAATGCATGTCTGGAAATGATCATCATTCATGATGCTCATTAATTTAAAAAGGAAAAATCAAGTGGAAGAAATCTTGATGACTAAATTATTTCAAAGAAGCACTTTACTGTAAATATGCCATTTATATGTTTTTCTTCTAGTTATTTTAACATAATGTATTAAACTTAGAAGCTAACCAGGGACTGTGAGTGTGGAAAGGTCACAGAGTTGCAGATTTTTGCTTTGTTGATTCAGTTGATTTGGACCATAAAATCACGTTTGAAGTGAATTAGTAGCTTTGAAGTGGAGGAAATGAATCCAAAATCCCCCCCCCCCCCCAACTCTGATAACTTCAGTGTGTCAATGCAGTTTCAATGTGGAGGCACGTCGTCTTCCGTCGTCTCGCCTGTAATACATCTCAGATGCAAGTGGGGGCACTGGTGATTTGCGTGTGCGTTGTCCAGGCACGCCGCCTGTTAAACGTTCCCTGCGAAGCACAATGGAGCTGCTCACGGTGTTTCATCTTTTCATAGCATGCAGCATGTTTTGTCTGCAGCGGGGGTCACCCTCCGGTCCGGCGCGGCGCTGCTCTAGTGAGCATTGGAACCAGGAAGGGTTTCGATATTTACTGCTAATGATGCTTCAAGCACGTTGTCAATACGATGGCTTATAACCACGTCTATCAACGCCTGCCGGGGACATGTCGATACTTTTGCCGAATCAATTAACTGCTTCATCAATGGCTGAAAATGTTTCAGTGGGGGGGGGGTCCTTTGAATTTCACAATGAGCCCGCGCCTGCTTTCTCCTCAGTCCGTCTCTCTGATGCTGAAAAACGTACATCAAAACCTTAACTGAACAAAGTCCCAAGCTGATTGGTTTAATTAAAGCGGCACAGCATAAAATCCATAGATAGTTCCAGCCTCCTGTGTGGGAAGCCGTTTTTAATGGAGGCCCTCCTTTTGCTGAAATTGATCCCCAAGGCCCGAAGACGTACTGTTTACATTTCCGCCGCAATAATTTCAAGTTTGTCTCCGGGGAAACGTCAGCAACGTAAGAAGTCCTCAACTTTCCCTCTGTTCCGACGGGGGCTGCAGGCTGGGATCCTTGGAAGGAGCCGCCGCTTTCCTTCATTGACGGCTTCATTGTTTTCTCTCGCTCCTTCTCGACACCACGCATGGAGATCATTTCCCATCTGGCTGCAGCAAGATCAATACGAAGCAGCGACACATAAACAGGCAGCACATGGCTTAGCAAGTTCAACATGTCTGTGTGTTCTTCAGCTCCTTGTTATTGGTTTATTGACCATGGGAATGAGAAAACAAACAACTGCCCTGCCACCATTATTGCTCTTAAGCCCCCTTCGCCAGGCACTTAGTGCGGCCCGGCGTCTGTTTGCACAGGAGCAGGTGGATGGACGCCGTGCCCGCAGTGCCTGCAGACAGCAGGTCAATCGCTGCCCTCTTTGCCGGGCGGGTGGGTGGTCGTCACAGGACCGGGGTTAAAGTTGATGAACGCCACGTCGCGTTGGTGTCTGACCCACTTCATCTCATGTGAGCCGGGCTGCAGGTCGCAGGCGGAGAGAGGGGCAGCCCCGGCCGGGGGTTAATGACGGGGCTTTGTTGGACGTCGGGTCCCTCGCTGGGATAGAGCCGAGCCAGACAATAGCCGGGGTCGCGGGTCAGCGTAAGACGCAGGGCGAGAGGGCTAATGTGTCGGCGTTGAGCTAAGAGAGGCAGAGTGGTCGGCAGTGGGAGACGGACACGTCCATTCCAGCCCGTCTGTCTCTCTTCTGGCAGCTGATCCGTCGTCTCCTTGTTTCCCCCGGCAGACGTTTGACACGGAGCGGCTAAACCTGAACCACAGGGTGAAGAAGGTCTCCGTTTCTGGCTTAATGAGCGTATCGCTTATGAGCTCTTCACCTGAGACCGAATTCAAACTCGCTTTGTGTTCTATGGGTTATGACTCGTCCAATCAGGAATACCTAATTGTATTCCTAATTGTACATGCTGAGTTTTCCCTTAAAATATTGTTGTTAAATGGCCTGATGCTGGAACCACTCTAAGGGTCCGTCCACACCAAGAACCTGGTTCACCTAAACGTGCTGTTTCTGGCCTGTCGTCCACATGAGGCGGTTTTTGAAGCATGAAGACACTTTTTTTTTTTTAACACGGATCCCAGAGTGGGAAAATTATAAAACCCCGGCTGGTGCCATCCAAACCCCGGGAGTGTGGACGGCAAAGATGATCATCTGTGGAAAAAAGAAGAGGTAATCGCCCCCCCCCACCGTGGTCCGTGATGTCATCAAATAACCACAACAATCAGGGACTAGAAGCTCTGGTGGAGCTGCAGAAGCTACTGACGCTAGGAGGAGCAGGGCCATAGACCTATAGAACTAGAGTTATATACAGGTTTATGAGCAGGAATATACTTCTAAATTTCTATGTGCTCTGTCTTCTTCTGTGTTTTTGATGTATTTGGTGAGACACAGCGCCCCTACAGGCCTGGCATGTGTACTACATGCCCTGACTCCTCGTGTTGATCCGTGTTCATAGTGACGTGTGGACGGAATGTTTTTGGAGAAGGCTGCGAAGAGGAAAAAGATCCTTTTTTCTCCGTCGTGTGGATGTACCCTTCGGTGTTCTCACGTTCTCCTTTGTCATGTTCCAGCCAGTGTGACTAAATGAATGCCTTCAGGAAGTGTGAGCACCATTAGCATTTGCGTGACCGATGGGAGTCAAAGCGGCAGAGACACACAATGGAGGCAGAGTTCTGGAGAGAGATCAAGTGGTTGGTGTTGCTGAAGGACGCTGAGAGTTCAGTTCAGATCAGGTGGAAACAGTCTCACCTCTGCTCGGGAACCCATCCAGCCATTTTTGAAATGACACCGCAAGCAACTCATTATTGTGCGTCCTCCTTCAGCTCCTCCCTCTTTGATCTTGGCGTGGCCATGCTGCCGTGACCCGCGCCGCTCCGGCTTTATCCAGCCGTGGCATTGACCTCTCATCTTCATATTGACCTGAGGGTTCCCATGACCTTTGACCCCCGCGGGGTCAAACCTCCAGCCGTCTGGACCTCCTCTTCCTCCTCCTCCACCTGGCTCCTACCGCCACACTTCACATGCTCCAGATGGATTACGCTCCCTGCTCAGCACAAACCGGGGGATCAGCTGTGGTCTCATAGATGAAAGGTCTGCGAGAAGCAGCCCAGAATCATACATATATTTATATTTGTTTTCCGGGTTTATTTATTTAGTTCTTTGCCGAAACGTGTACAAACAGGATCGACAGATTGAGCTCCTTTAGAGCTGATGGTTTGGATCAAGAAGCAGAAAGCTTGTTTCCACCTTGTCAACCCAGCGGGAAGGATAAAAAGGTCAAATGGACGGTTCAAGTCGAACGACGGAGCTAAAACCCTTCCCTGATCCGATCCATTCAGATTCAAGTTGAACTGAGAGCTCATTCACTTCATGCGTAAAAAAAACCAAAACTCTTTTGACCACCAAATGTGGCATTTCCTTCTATTAGCTGGAAACCATCATGGTTTGGACTCCACCTCTGAAGGTGCTTTCTGGGAAGTCCTGGACGTGGTGAGGTCCATGGCTTGAATAGATCAGCCTGGAAATGCTCCACGAGAGCTGCACTTTTAGAGATGTACTTGCTCATTTTTTTCATTTGAAATGTGAACTTGCTGCTCCAACAATCAGCGCCCACTGGTGGTCCAACACGCCAACATGCCCGTTGCCGTGGAAACTGACCATATTTTCAAAACGTTGCAGCGCGTCAACGGGGAAACTTTGCTGAAAGGAAAACGCAAGAATGACTTTTCACTGGAAGCATCCCTCCTGCTGTCAGGTGCTTTAAAAAAAAAAAAAAGCAGGTGAAGCTTTGATATGGTCGCCGGTGGATCCACGTCCTCGTTCCATAACCTGATTCTTTTTTATGCACGGCGGCCTGGCGGTTTTGCCGGTGGAGAATCTGGGTCAGTGTGGGGGAGACGAGGCTCCCGCTGGAGGACCGGGTCATGGAGAACAAAAGCCGATTCACACAGTCTGCACATACCTGGCATACCTGAAGGATGGAGTCTGGTCCCTGGTCCAGCGGCGGACCAGGGACCAGACCCCATATCCTAGTTTTATGTCTCTGGAGCAGAGTTTTCTGATCAAAATGTGACTTTCTTGATAATTAATGGACGTGTCGGTGAAGTGATGGAGGCAAATAACTATTTGTGTTTTCAAAGATGTTTTTCTAACACTGGTTCCTGGAATCTGAGTGGACTTTGGTCCAGTGGCGGCAGCATTCCTGATCCCCGCTGAACTGAGAACTATTGGGAGACGGAGGGAGGGAGGAGGAGGAGGAGGAGGAGGAGGGAGAGGAGGAGGAGGAGGGAAAGAAGAACAAGAGAGGAGGAAGTGAGGGTTCCATTACAAACTGCGCCTCTCGTTGTGAGCATGCTCAGTAGAGTTTCGCTTGCAGCCTAAAATTTGAACAGGAGGGAGTCGAGGTGGCTAACCCCCTCTCCCCCTCTCTCTCTCTCTCTTTCTCTTCCTCTCTCTCTCTCTCTCTCTCTCTCTCTCTCTCTCTCTCTCTCTCCCCTCTCTCCCCCTCCCTCCTCTCAGTAGTAAGACTGAGATTCTTTATTTTTTGCCATGGGAGAGCAGGAGGAGGTGCAGCATTTCAGCGAGTGCAAACACAACAAAGTGGAGAAAATAAGACCAGAAGAAGAAGGAGGAGGGAAAAAGGCTTCACCCCCCCCCCCCCCACCCCCACCCCCCTCCCCCTCATCTTCCTCTTCCTCCAACGACTTCAGAAAGAGCAGCGGGACCAAGTTGAAAAGGCAGCTGGAGTGAAACAGGAGCTGTTTGTGCAGGTCAGTGCTCTTCACTCTGTTTCTGGTTCGTCTGCATGCGTTGCCTTGTTTCTCAGTGTTTCTTAAGTTTTGGAAAGGATCGGCAGCCGGCGAAGCTGAATGACACATACACGCACACACACACACACACACACACACACACACACTGCCCCAGCTGCTCCTTGTTGTCGCAGGTCGTCTCAGATGTAGTGGTGAGGACGGACTGTGCTGGAGCTGTTGGAGCTGCTCCTTCACCTCCTGCAGCTCCAGGACCTCCAGCCGTTCAGCTCAGATGCTGAAGGCAGGAGGACCAGTGGCCACGTGGTTGTAGTACTGAGGAAGGACTGTGGGAAGCTGCTGCCTCTGCTCACCTGCTGAGACGGGACTTTTAAATGCCTTTAATCTGCTCAGAGCGACGCTTCAGCTTAATTTTACACTGCAGGATAATAATCTAATAATCCAGCACAGTTTAAAACTACGTTATCCAATATATTTCTATCGTGTGTGTGTGTGTGTGTGTGTGTGTGTGTGTGTGTGTGTGTGTGCGTGCGTGTGTGCGTGCGTGCGTGCGTGCGTGCCATATATTCCACATAAACTGAAGCATTTCAAACCATTCCATTTTATTTTTCTACGTGAGGATTAAACATATTTCCTATTTATTTTTTTCAAGCACAGTTGACATAACTTAAAAAAAAAAAAAGATTTTGTAATTTTTTTTTTAGCTGCACCTGGATACCATGTTCATTCATTCATTCATTCATCGAAACACACAAATCTAAAACGAGCATCTTATTGGTTCTCTGATGTTGAACTGCAGGCAGGTAAAGGTCGTTGGCTTTAAAATGAAAAATTGAATGGATTGCTGGACTGTGTGAGTTTGCTCAATTTTTAAAGAGGTTAAAAAAAAGATTAAAAAGATGTTTTATTTGAGACCATCATAATTTTAAATCTATTTCTAACATTTAGCATCTTAATTCATGTAATAAACAAAAACCTCATGAACTATACATTTATATTTTGGATGAATTATTATTGATTACAAGGATTTTTTCCCCCAACTCCTATCGGTTCTTATAGCCTATTAGTAATGATAATAATGTCATCAGGAAGATCCGAATTAGTTTTAAAGGCGATAAAGACAAAATTAAATTAAAACTGTCATCCAATTTCTTTTTCCGCTAAGCATTGTTTTGCAGTTTCAACATTATAGTTTTCAAACCGTCCGTTCAATGTCCTTTGAACGGGAAAACTCAGGATGTTGATACATTTATTAATTTTTAATTACATTTAATTTGGAGATGGGTAGTGAAATGGTCATATTTTCTAGTTTTCTGTCATAAACTAAAACTAGTTATTTGTCAGATTAATGCAGCACTGCAGCCTGTACACTTTTGTTACTAGTGGGGATTTAGTTTTTTCAGGTGCTACAAAAAATTATTATTAATGTTCAATGAGACTGAATGTTTTGGTCGTTAATCCTTCAATCTTCAGAGTTCTTGTCATTTCATTACCACAATAGTAAATAAAATGTTATTATCATCAAGCAATAATCAACACCTGATTTTACACAGTAAATCTATCTATCTCTATCTCTCTCTCTATCTAAGGTAAACTAACACAAACAGGACAGCCCAATTCAAACAAAGCAAAAAAGTAACAGATAACTAATTGGATATTCTGATGTAGCAACATTAATTCGCAGTCTTTTCGGATTATTTAAGAAATGTATAGTTTTGAAATAATTTGTGATGTTAGTGGAAGTGAGTTATAAACCGTTTGAAAACCTTCTCCAGGCTGTCGCGGCTAATTTTTATTATTATTAACATTAAAATGACGTTCGTGAAGTTAAATTGTGCACATCTTCTAATAAAATGGTTTGAAGGAGCGAATGATGTTAATCTTTAAGTGTGACCATGCTAAATAAGAAGGACATGAGATCACAGAGGGTGAACCAGACGAACACAGTCGACCCCCCGTCGATCTCTCACAAGCGGTCCAGGACCCCCTGCTGAGGGATCACCGGGGGTCCTGAGGCTTTTTCCTACTCTGTCAGATTTAGATTTGCGCTTGTCCAAGAAAACCATGGATGAGACACTTTGTAGGACGTTGGCCTCGTTTACGCGTCTTTTCAATTTTGCGTTTCCGTTTCAGGAAAGTTTAACGGGCAACGTTCTGACAAGTCTTGTTTTCCCTCGTTTCCATGGAGACGGAGTGAAAGAGTTTTTCAAAAAGTTCCACCTCGGGAAAAGTTGCATTTTCAGAAGTCTCCATTTTGTCTTGAAATCTGTGTCGTGTAAAAACAGGTATTTAAACCCAGAAACCTGTATGGCAGAATGTTGTAGCGTAGGGTCTTGTTGTATGGCAGGACGTTGTAGTCTTGGGTCTTATTGTATGGTAGTGTGGCGGTTGCTAGGAGCCAGGCCTCTCACCCAAAGGACTCTGGGTAGAGGGGCGGGGTTTGGGCTCTCCCGCGCTTGGGCTTTTGTGGGCTGTGCCAGTCCAGTTCTGTGTTCGCTACAATAAAGACGTGTTCCAAGATTCAGCTCTGCCTCATCCTTCGTCCTGCCACATTGGCGACCCCGTTATGGACATGGTCGAGGAAGTAGAAGACTGCGACGTTGATTTGTCCTTGTCTCCTCAGCCGCGCCGGACGGCGGTTTTCGCCACGGCTCCGAGGCTTCCCGACTTCTGGCAAAATGACCCGGCTTCGTGGTTTGTGCATGTCGAGGCGCTCTTTCGACTGCGAGGAATCACGGAGGATGAGCAGAGTTATTGACTGGTTTCCCAGATGTGCCTTCTGGGTGTTCGGGGGGGGGGGGGGGGGGGCTGCGTGGCGGTTGCTAGGAGCCAGGCCTCTCACCCAAAGGACTCTGGGTAGAGGGGCGGGGTTTGGGCTCTCCCGCGCTGGGGCTTTTGTGGGCTGTGCCAGTCCCAGTTCTGTGTTCGCTACAATAAAGACGTGCTCCAAGATTCAGCTCTGCCGCATCCTTCGACCTGCCACAGTAGGACGTTGTAGCATAGGGTCTTGTTGTATGGCAGGACATTGTAGCATAGGGTCTTGTTGTAAGGCAGGGACCTTGTAGCGTAGGGTCTTATTGTAAGGCAGGACGTTGTGGCATAGGGTCTTCTATGGCAGGACGTTGTGGCATACGGTCTTGTTGTAAGGCAGGACGTTGTAGCGTAGGGCCTTGTTGTATGGCAGGACATTGTAGCGTAGAGTCTTGTATGGCAGGGCATTGTGGCATACGGTCTTGTTGTATGGCAGGATGTTGTAGCGTAGGGTCTTGTTGTATGGCAGGACATTGTAGCGTAGGGCCTTGTTGTATGGCAGGGACGTTGTAGCGGAGGGTCTTATTGTCTGGCAGGATGTTGTGGCGTAGGGTCTTCTATGGCAGGACGTTGTGGCATACGGTCTTGTTGTATGACAGGACACTGTAGTGTAGGGTCTTGTTGTAAGGCAGGACGTTGTAGCGTAGGGCCTTATTGTATGGCAGGATGTTGTAGTGTAGAGTCTTGTATGGCAGGGCGTTGTGGCATATGGTCTTGTTGTACGGCAGGAGGTTGTAGCATAGAGTCTTGTTGTATGGCAGGACGTTGTAGTGTAGGGCCTTGTTGTATGGCAGGACGTAGCGTAGGGCCTCTGAGGTTCTGTCTTGTCCTTATTGAGACGTCCCTGGTTGAGGGGGACACCAGAAGCCGAGGGTCTATTGTCCAGAGCATGAAGGTGTCAGAAGCATCCGTCTTGTCATTTCTCAGCGCCGCAGGGAGCCGTTGCCGCGCCGTACGGAGCCGCTCACATTTTGACATTGAGGAGTTAATTTCTGCGGGCGGTGCGGTGAACTCCTCTCAACTCCTGGGCGATGGGGTTCCCATGCGTTCCTACACCATGGTCCCGCCCCCCGACGGTCCGGCGGAGGCGCCGCGATCCATCACCCAGCAGGCGGCCATGTTCCCTGAAAGGGCCGTGAACTTGTTACCTCCCTCAGCCGCCCGCCTGAGTGTCAGACTCATTTTTCTTTTCTCTCGCTCTTCCCCTTCCCAGGACGGCTGCTGGATTGAAATAATTGGGCGGCATTCAGTGCGACCAGGTTGCCAGTTGCAGCTTCTGAATAGAGAGATCAAGCTCGGTGCCACCATCCACCCCCCCCCCCCCCCCCCCCCCCCCTCCCCCCATCGGCCTCCTTTCAGGGTTCCTTCCCTCCGCCTCCCTGCGAGGTCGAGATGGGTCAGCATCATGACTCCTGCCTCTCGGCACAATGACCCCACATCCATGGTACATTATCTACAGTGGGTGAGCGGGCCCTGAGCGCCGTCTGCAGGCTCCACATGGCCCACATTCAAAACCTTTTTTTGTTCATCTGGCAGAATTCAATCACTTTTCTCCCTCTTCTCGTCTTTCTGCCTCTCCACTGAGTTATTCACACTTTAACGAGGGCGGGAAGATAAAGGCCAGCTTATGTTTTGCCCCGGATGATGGAGAGGCTGGAGGAGCCACACAGCGAGCGTTCCTGTGAAACGTAAAGTGATGGAGAGTTTAGGCGAGTCTGAACAACATAGGGGGTCATTTAAAGTGTCACAAGTGATTATTGCTCTCTTCCCACGGCTGATTACCGATGAGATTATCTGGTGCATATCGCCACAATCTGTTATTTAACACAACAATGAGCATTTCCAGAGCTGTTAAAGGAATACTCCGACTTTCCTGTCCCCAGTTGTCATTTTTTTAAGGTGATTGCTCGACTTCCCCTTGTTTTTCAGCCTGTGAGATAACTGAAAGTCCCAGAGCACAAATACTTTCAGGTATATATGTATTTTATGTTCAAACATCACTTCTTAATAAGTGGTAATGGCGGCTTTCTATTTCTATTTTTTTTTTTTTTTTAAGTCTTTGGGGTGTTGAGGATTTGTGCCTCTTCAGATTTAAACGTTGGAGGTGTCTGAGTGAGTGGAGGTGTAATTTGTAGTGAAGTATCATGGGTATCAGAGAGTAACACACCGAAGGACAACTTGTTTACCGACAGCCACCCTCAGAGGGCGACTCGTCCACAGATGAGATTTCAGAATTTTTTGGTGAGAAAATAAGTCCTGCACAATGTAGTTTTGCACATTATTTCTAATTGATATGTTATATATGTTTCATATATCTAGTATATGTCATATATATTTATAGTATATCATATAACTTTTTTATTCTCATGAAGAATGGTCTTCTGAACCCCCCACCCGAAACTTCAGCTCTGCCATGTGCTGCATGTTCCAGCTCTCTAATGACTATCAGTCATATTTTAATCATGTTTATCATGTAACGTCGCTACTGTAGGAGCCCCGCAGCTCGTTAAGCAGCTTCCGACATGTTAACAAGCCCCTGAACGCATCACTCACCGCCGTCATCTATGAAGCGACCGTTTTAACTTTATTATTGTGTCAAATATACTGATATATCTTGTGTTTTTGTGTCAAATACACTTAATAATCCTTCAAAATGTGTTACATATACTTTGAAATCCAATCCCTCAAATCAATAATGCTGAAAATAAATGTTGTGGACGCGTTGTCGAGGCTCTGTCGTTATGAGGCTCAGCGTGGGTCAGAGTCCGCGCAACCTGTCAGCTGTGAAAAAGTGTGTTTACTTTAGCGGCCGCCGCGAGCGTCAGCGCGCGACGCGGGCTTCCTCTGTCTGACATCAGAGATCAGTGCGGCGCTCGGCACGAAGAGGCGGGGGGAGTTCAGCTGCCGCTCCGTGACGCTCAGGCACTGACCTGGGTCACGGCTGCTCCGGCTCGCCGCTGCTGATTGTAACCCCCCCCCTCCCTGGGCGACCGCAGTGGCCGGCTGCAGCGGCTGGCCGCCATTTCCCAGAAACCACAGTGGTGTTCTGGGTACAGAGGGGGCGGTTTGCGTACGTCCTCACCTGGGGGCTTTGACAGGTGAGGCTGGGTCCTTAAAGTACCGCAGATTATCTCTGCGTTGCTCGCGTCGACACGGGAGCCCGGTTAGAGACGGCAGATCAGGTTCATATGAGGGCAGATAGTGTGTCTCAATGTTTTAGCAGGCTGACGGGGTGGGAGGGAGGGACAAATGTCAAAAACCAAAAAAAAACGGCGACGGATGAGTAGAGTCACATATTTGAAACAATATTTTGTGTCACATAAGCATTTCTTGTCTGAATTAATTCCCTCAGTGACGTTCTCCAGATGAAATTTATCAGTAAGAATATGTCAGTGTAGATTATTTCCCTTTTCAAAAAAAAAAGGAAAAAAAAATCTTTTTTTTTAAATCTCTTGAATATTTTTTAATAAAATTAAATAAAATTGCAGCATTATGTACGTCCTGTACGTCCCTCAAGACAATGTATACAAGAAGCTTCTGAAGATGTTTGTCTAACTCTTGATATTTAATACATTCCAATATTCATCTATTTTGCACACATCCGAAAATATGTACACCATTTGATGTTAAAAAAATAATTTATATCTTGTGAAAATATAGTGATACAAAAAAGATAATCTATGTTTAATTAGATCCACACATAACTTCCAACATATACACACAGACATATCATCATATATCTAATTAACATACCTGAAAAGGGGTAGGGAGAAGTTAACTTATCAAATCCTACACCTTCTCCAAATATTTAATAGTTAAATATTATAATGATCTTTTTTGTATTAAAAACAGTATTAAATATGTAAATATAAGAGTTAGAAAGTTATCCATCACGTGAGAGGTGGTAATCTGAGGTTTTCATTGGATATCCACACACCCACAAATGTTGATTAATTACATTTCCAAAAGGACCATAAGTCCAAAGCTGTGGAGTTCAGAGTATTTCACATGATTACATTTGGAGTCTGAGGCTAAGACGTGTTAGTACTGGAGTTAGATCAGTGGCCCGTCAATCGTTTTCAAGCCAAGATTCGCTTTTTATGTCAAAAAGCAAAGATCCAGGATCCATGGTGGGCTGGGGCAAAAACAATCATTTTTTTCCATCGTTAATTATTTTCTCATTATTTGATTAATATAGCAATTTACACATTGTGAATATCAAAAACAAAAAAACTTTGATAACTGTAGCATTATAGTGTTTATTCAGAGTGTTTCTTTAATTGATTTGTAAAACAGTATTGCTCCTAAAATTCTCTCCAATTTCCCAAAATAAAATTCAAGCAAGAAGTTAGAGTTATAATAAATGGACTCTTAGGAGTCACTTATGCCCGCTGATGATTTTTAAAAAATAAAATGGCTTTATCTTTAATTTCTGTTCAGAAGAACTGAAGGGACGTTTTGGACATGTCCTGACTGGTCACACGGGGACGAACAAGGCTTGTGCAGGCGGAGCTTTTTGTCTGAATCTTGGTATGAAACTTGGTTTCTATCTTCTTTTTGGTTCAGTCCACCTGAGGTCACAGTGGAAATCTAAAGAACACAGAAGCCCAGACATTGCTGTACTTTTGCAATTTATTCCACTTGTCTGGTAGCATCAGAATCTGCTCTGAGTCCTCATTCCCTTTTCTGGAGAGGCTCTCACTACTGTTTTTGTTCGGTGACAGAATCATCAGGACTCATGGAATTGAGCGAAAGGGATAATGTCTTCTGCGAAAAGCAAAGATTCCGTGAGCGTCTTTTCTTGGCAACATAGAGTGACAAGAACAAAGATTACCAGGCAACGCGATTGAAAGAGGAACATGAGAAACGGTCATAACTTCATTTGAGCTTTTTCGTAACAAGTAACTCAGCCCTGCTTATCTCCTCATTCGCCCTGAGGAGTGCTCATGGCGCTCAAGCCGCTCACGCCCACTGACAGGAGATGTTCAGCACACTGAACAAAAGAGGGAAAGTCGAGGAGGTTCAGAACAGAAATGGAATCACTTTATGTTCTCGTCTTGCACGACAGAGATAAAGAGACCATTTCCTTATATTTTCATTCGGGCTGTGCGTAAGCGATTATTTTTTAAATGATTATTCGGGCGATTATTTGATCGAATAGTCGACTATCCTAACTATTCTTGGCTCCGTTAGTTGACATTCATTGGCAAACTTCTGTGTAGTGAATCATGATACTGAGCTGGCAAACGTCAATCCAATAATGTGTTTCACTCAAAAACGACCACAGCGTGATTGAGCTAACGCAAATCATGAATTGACAAACTATCGTTGAACAGATGCGTCTAATGTCACGACAATCTGCTCGCTACCGCCGCTAGCAGCTCTACACTGTGGTGGTGCCTGTGGCAAGATAGCTGTGTTCTGTTAGCCGTAAGTTAGCCACCGTTACCGTCCATGCCAGCATTATATGCTATTGCTAGCAACGGTAGATAAATGCAGCTGTTTACCCCATGAACTATCAACAGTAATCAAACACACAGTTAGCTAGCACCACGGAAGTGCGCTGAGCTCAAGCTCACGTTGCACAGTTGAAGTGAAACGTTGGCGAAGGTAACGTTACTTACTTCTGTTGTCCGGCGTCACGAGCAACGTTGGGTTTCCTCCATTTCAAATGCTGCCACATGGAGGTTGTGCTGGTGTGAGACTGCAAATAACTCCACCTTGACGCTGGTGTTTAAAGTATTACCACACCTTTGATGTAGGACGGCGGGTTGCTGCCGAGCCTGAGAGCTGGTCGGAGACGGAGTTTCCTCCTCCATGCCGGTTTGTTTTGGTCGCTCACGTTTGTGTGGCGAGGCGGTGTGGACGGCAAAGTCTATGTTTGTCAGTCTGGTCACACATAAAGCCCCTAATCATCTGCAAAAGACCTTCAATATTTCGACATTTATTCCACAATGTACCACACAACCAATAATAAAGGATCACTGCACCTGCGTTTGGGTTTCATCGGTGTGTTTTGTAATATATATCACCGTAAACACAGTATATACTACTTCCTTTAATTTAAGATTGTGTAACACCGTTTTATTGTCTGTATTTCTTTATTTCTATATTTATTCACGGCTCCCGCCACCTCCTGGCCAACTTATTAATGAGAAATGCTTCTCAGAGGTATAATAAAGGTGAAATAAATAATATAAATCAAAGTGCTGACAGACATAGGAGAGTGCGAACGGAGTTCCGAGGCCTTGTGAGCAGTCCCAGTTTCACATCAGAAGCTGTTGGTGTTTCAGGTTTCAGCTTCCTGGTAGAAGAGGCTTCCCCCCCCCCTGTGAGGTCACAGGTTTGTCCAGCCTCTCTACGTGACCCTCCAGGTTACATGTATGTTTGTCTAAGTGCGACACAAAGGGGCAAATTCCTGCTGGCTGTGAGACAGAAATGCTCTCGAGTGTGCTCCGTGGGCTCCGCTGTCGCTCTCGCTTGGCCCTCGCTCCATTTTCTGCTCCTTTCATATGGTAATGGGGGTCAGGAGATGAGGGGGTTCTCACGTTCAATGTGAAGCTCGGCCCTTTGTGTCGCCGCGGCTCAAGCTGCTGCGATGGAGGCCAAAGGTGAAATGAACTGAGCTGAAAATTCCCCAGTGAGTCTGGCCGTGGGGCTGGACTGTGCCAGACTGGGCCGGACCGGCGTCGGGTTCTGACCAGAGGTCTCCTCCAGGCTGAAGGAAACCCTTTTGCTTTGATTGGCATGTTTGTCAGTTTTGGCTCGTACGCTACCCGAAGTCTTTCAGACAGTCCTTTGCAAAAGAGTCATTAGATAGTCATATATATGTATAACCACTGAGCACCTTATGATAACTGATGTTTCATTGTGCTCTCACTCTATAAATTCAGAATGACGTAACTTGAAATATCAAAGAAAAGTGATTTATTCACTGAAGATGTGCGGATAAATGATTAAAACATTTGAATCAATTCACAGTCCTGATTTCACTCACTGTGCATTTCAAAAAAATTTAAATTAAATGAAGAATTTCCAATTATCCAGTCAAAAGGCACGGTTCCATCTCACTTTCTGTCGCGGGGTGTTGCAGGTTTTCACACAATCCGACTTTAAAGTTGTGGATGGTACGTAAAGAACCGGCAACCGCCGGGTTCGACTTTCCGCTACTCCGCTACTTCACTCTGGACTTGCCCGCAATATTTAATTATTTAATTATTTAATTATTTAATTGGCTGTAGACCCTCCTGTTGTTGTTTACATGCGCACTTTTCTGACTGGTTGATTTGATAACTGGGTTTATTGAAGCGTCGGCACAACACAACATGGCGTCTTTTAACGAGCTCGTTAAAAGACCGCGATGTGGTCACCCCTCTCAGGAACAGGAGGCGGAGCTTCAACAGGTAGCTCCTCCTCTCAGGGACAGGGGGCGGAGCTTCAACAGGTAGCTCCTCCTCTCAGGAACAGGGAGTGGAGCTTCACCAGGTAGCTCCTCCTCTCAGGAACAGGAGGCGGAGCTTCAGCAGGGAGCTCCTCCTCTCAGGAACAGGAGGCGGAGCTTCAACAGGGAGCTCCTCCTCTCAGGAACAGGAGGCGGAGCTTCAACACGTAGCTCCTCCTCTCAGGGACAGGAGGCGGAGCTTCAACAGGGAGCTCCTCCTCTCAGGAACAGGGGGCGGAGCTGTTCACCATGAGAAAGTTTAACCCGAGTCACAAGAGAAGGACTCTGACGGCCGGCGGCCACTTCCGTGTTCTTCGCTGGACGTCTCCGAGTCGTTCACGACCCCGCCTACATTTCTACCGTACTCTCTGTTGTGGGACCAGAGACAGAGTTGGTCCCGGGTGCGCTTTGTCGTACCTCAACCTCCCGCTCCGCCACGCACTGCAGTGGAACAGCGGCTTTAGCAGCGCGTCGAGGCAGGGTGAAGCTTTACTGCAGCTTTTATAGACTTGGACACTTTGCAGGGGACGACCGCGTCTCTATTGGCTGAGCAGGATGTAGAGAAGTGAGCTGGATGGAACAGACCACCGTTATCCTCCACATCAAGCGTTCATTCAGCTTATTGCTTCAGTTCCACGAGAGTCACAACGTTTCACGACTGTCAGACTTTCCTGTCGATGTTTGTGGAGATGGAGGTTTGTTTCAGATCGAGTCACTTGATTACTACTGATATACTTTTGTTATGAGGACGTTGGGGGTTTTTCCTTCAATGACCTGGCAGTGAGTGCCTTGAGCGAGGCGGACTGGAAATAACTCTCATTAATTCTGGAGAGCCGAGGCGGAGTAAACCTTTTTTCACCTTGATCAAATAACTGAAAGCACGGAAATATTACGCTCTTCAATCACAGTGTTCGAGTTTGAACTGCTCAAGACCCGAAACGAGTAGAAATCTACTAAACTGCCGCAGGCTTATCTTTCACCGCTTTTTACTACTGGAATTGCAGGGAAATTGTCATAAAAGTTAATGTGAATTTAAAAAATTCCACTGCTCCAATAATTGGTTCTAAAATGTCAACCGATTTACAGCCGATGCATGTAGCCAGTTTTGTCGACAATTTGTTCATTCTGACAATATGAATCAGTGTCCAAACATAAAAATTCCTCCTAGAAAGTAAACTAGACAGTCCAGGTCAACCTTTGGCATACGCCAGCAATCTCTGACGGCTCTTGTTAGGATTGTTTTATGTTCTAACGACACAAAAAGTTGTTTAATTCCAGAGGAGAGGCGCATTTGTTAATCCGCCTTTGGAATCTGCTTTGTTCGAGCATCGTGAGCTTTTGTTCATAAGATCCCCTTCAAAATGGTTATGAAACCTTCCAGGGCCTAATATCTACGTGTGGTGAAAAGTTCCACAAAATCGGTGCAGCAGTTTTGACGTATTCTTGATAACAAAGAGACAAACACGTATACGCCGATGATTTTATCCCGTTGTTGGCGGACGTAAGAAACGGATTCTCCTCTTCTCTACGGTCCGACAGTGACGACACCAGGGAGGCGCCATTGCAACATTTCTATTGTCCACAAACATTGAGCTCAAACATTGCCAGGGAGTCTCATTGTCACTGTATCACTTTAGTAATGCATTATTAATTTTTTCTTTGTCTTTTGTCTTTTAAATTTTAGTTCCTACCCCCAAAGACAGAGCTCCCTCGAGCAGAACTATATTTCATGTTGAACTATACTTGTGCATTGCAGCCAATGAGGTTCGTATATTACCGTTTTGTTGTTTGTTTAGTTAAGACTCAAATGCTAGCAGTGCTAATGCTAGTAGCACTAATACTAGCGGCGCTAATGCTAACGGTGCTAATGATAGCGGCGCTAATATGACTCCAAGTGTATGTCTGGGCTTCAATAAGGCATTTCTGTTGTAAATACAATTGTAAAGACTTAATGTCATGTATTTAAGTCGTGTAGTGTTAAAGGCAGGTTTAAGGGTTAATATTGTACGTAGTTTCACAGCCAACTTGCTCTGTAAACAGTTTTATTTAAGTATTTGGATAGCATACGTTATAGTAAAATGATATTTCATAGGTATTGTTAATAAGAGATTTATGCTTGGGTGCAATTTGTATGTAGTTTAAATGATTTAGTATTAAGTAATTTGTTTATGTATTAATTTGTCAACAGTTCTCATGGTTGTGGGTTTTTAGAGTTAATAAACCCTGAGCAGTAAAATCAAAGGACAATTGTGCCGCCATCAATCACTGCACCACTGGAAGTACACTTCATTTTCACGAGTCTCCCCAAAAGCGTTTTCAAAAAATTCCGCCACGTCGGCTTCTTTCCAAAAAGTTCAAAAAGCTTTTTACTCGACTGCTTTAAAATCCACAAACTGGCGGCGGTTCACAGGTTTTTTTGTGCAGGAAGTCTCGGGGAAGTTTGTGTCTCTGAGGAAAACAAACTTTCAGCAGCGCTTAAGGTTACACAAACAAAACACAAGTCTGTTCATAAAAAATAAATAAATAAATAAAGCCTCCACTGCCAGTCCAACAAGGTCAACCTTCACAGCCTTCATTACCTGATGGGAGCTGCGCGGGCGCCAGGCTGGACGTTTCATGTCAACATGTGTTTTTCATGAGCGCGTGAAAAGAATAACGGGTCATATCTGGATCCGGGGGTGTTATTATGTCACGCAGACTGATTGCAGGTCACAGAGGAGAGTTTAATCATGTTTACAAGGGCGTGCTGGGCGGCGCTGAAATGACCAGTGTTAAAACAATGACAGTAGTTAATCACCAATTTGGCTTTTTTGTGATTTTTATCTGCAGTGTGAAAAACATTTAAAATGTCCAGTTTTCTGTTTAAAAAAAAAAAAAAAAAGGCCAAAAAGGTGATCTGATCTGTATTTAAGTCACATAATGAGAATAAGAATATTTTATACTTTGAATATATCATGTTTTTTAAAGAAACGTGTACAAATGCAGGAAAAGACTTTGGGTCAAATTCCAATATTTTCTATTCCGTGTCTAAAAAGAGTGAAATGGAAAACTTGTGTTGTGCTTCTCTGACTTTTTATTTATTTATTTTTAAAAGAAACTCAAATATTTAATCACAAAAAGTGATAATAAAAGGAAAACACATTCTATGGAGCTACCGGGACTCTATTTACACAACTATGACATCAATTGAAAACCTTCATAGTGTTTTGGGTGTCAAATCTTGAAATTGCATTCTTATTCTATTTTTAAGACTATACAGTAAAATCAAGGCTAAAAAATAAGTTAACTTTTAAGTAAAGCTAAATCATCGATCATGTTTTTTTTTTATAGCATAATCTTTTCATTGATTCTGCCTTTATACGTGAAAATCTTACACTCCTCTGAAACGAAAATGCAAAAACCGCTGAGTTTTCACGTAAACGTGACCTGTGTTTGACATTTATTGTGCGTTTGACTTTTTTAAAAATTGTTTTGACTGTACCATTTTTCAACCTGCTGCCTTCCGCCCGGCTCCACCCACTGCCATGATTCCAGGAAAGAGGGAAGAAAAAAACCCGTCTATTTCCAGCTGAACTAATGTTGTTTAAGGCCTCGCAGCACAGCAGCGAGTCCTCAGACTGATGAAACAAATAAAAAAATCACAGGCGCCTTGCATCATAATTCAGTTATATTTGTTTATTTCTTCACAAAGGGAGTCATGATGGGAGGAGAAGCCATCATGACTCTCAAAGCGTTCCTGAGAAAAAAAACCAGGCACTCACACACGTTATATATTAGGTGTCAGGGAGGGAGTGCAGCAGGTTCACGGGGTTCAAATAAAAATCCTGTTTACAGTAGGAGCCTTTGTTGTGTTGAGGAGGAGCTGGCGCTACTTGCCAGTCTAATGTATTTATTTTGTACCTCGGGGTGTGTGTGTGTGGGGGGGGTGGAGGGGTGGAAGCAATTACAGGGCACTGCACAAGGCTCCCTGGTTTTACAGAAAAGTAAACCAGCTGTATTGTTGAATGTACAGCTCGTGAAATCGGCGCGACTACGCCGATAACAGTACTACAATTAGAAACGTGGGTCTGTTAAACCAACGTATTTTTAATGAGACAGTCCTGAAAGTATGGCCTCAATTGCCGAGGGTCGGGCCAAGTCTACTGGCACAAGATTAAACAAACAAAACACAAAAAAAACTTTGCAAGATTAAAAAGACGTTTGAGAAGTTAAGTGAATCTAACAACTACAAACTCATCAAGTGTTGTACAGTCGTTTTGAAGCGTCGCCTGATGTGGTTTAGCGTTTCTAAACACAGATTTCTACAGATCCAGACTTCTTGAATATCGAATATCGACCTTGCATGGAAAACTCCTTCGGTTTTTAGAACATTGTTGTGTTAAAACGTGAAAACAGCCACAAAATAAAAGCAGCCTCTTTTGCACAAACCTGAAACTTGTTTTAAGAAATGATTCCTCCATTGCTTGTTTCTATAAAGAGTTAAAAACATAAAGCCCCAGACTTTATTTACACAGGCTACAGAATTTGGCTGCTCCAATAAGCAGAAGTCTTCTGTGAATTGCTGTCATGTCAGCGCTCCTAACGGCTCCACTGTTTATTTCTTAATCACATATTTATCGAGTGGAAGTTTTGTTTCTTACGCCCCCCCCCCCCCCCCCCCCCCCCCCCCCCCCTCTGGGGTTTTCGGATTCGTTGTGTAAAAAATGAAATGGCATTTCTGAAGTAGAAGTGTGAGGTTTTCGTTTTTAAATGACACAAGAAGATGGAGCACCCTCCTCTTCATCACGCGTCCTGCCTGTCGTTACCTGACTGCTTCCTGTGTTTTGTGCCCGACTGGACACATGATTGACGGCTCGTAATGAGACGTGGCACAGCAAGAGGAAGTGCAACGAGGGTAGATAGGCCCGGCAAAGTGCAGTAAATTAAAGCAGCACGAAGGTACACCTTTCCCAAGACTACTTTATTTCATGGTAGAGGAAAAAAAAAAAACGGTTCTCACCACAAACCAGCGCCTTTGTGTGACAGGTAATTATTGTGGCGGCCATTAGCCGTCCTCAAAGCCTCCCTGCAAATCCCTCTCGGCGGGGGGGGGTGAATCTACGCTCAGCTCGCCCAGATAAGTGAGAGAAGCGTGGGGCCGCCATGCTGCGATGTGAAGGGCCTGCCATGGAGTTTCGGATCTGGGAGGAAGGTTACAGGCAGGCGGGTGGCGGCTGAGTCCGCGTAGCGTGTCGGTTTCATCAGAGGCGTCTCATCAGATGACCGACGCGCATGGAAGAATCTCGTTTCATTTTATCGGATGAAAATTAAAAAATTCACCAGCTCAGCTATTTCCTCAGTGGTTTGGATATGTGGCGCCAACGCCTCAAGTATTTGTGATGGCGAGAAATAAGGCACAGTGGTTACCAAGTCTGAGTTTCAGCGTGTCTCGATATTCACCAGGACCATTTGATTCATGATGCTTTCATATGAAATATATAAACATCAAGTTGCTCCCCCTACCCACAAACTTTGAAAAGCAATTCCATTGTACTTGTGCAATGAAAATAAAAGGTGATTTGCTTTTATTTAACTCATCTGTTTTTGTGCATGAATACAATCCCTCAAAATTCAAAGCCCAAATGTCAATTTGTCGTCTCTCACATGACACAAAGTTTTGTGTCAGTTATTGGTAATTAAAGTTTATGCTGACTTGTTGAACGGGTATTTTATTTTGAAGAGACTGACGTGAAACACTTCTGATTTCCATTGCGTTTGATTCTAGATTACTATTTGCTGGATGGAGTCGTACTATCTTCTGCTGGGTTTTGTGATGAAGAGGGGTGTACGTTCTTCAGAGTACATAAAACTGGGTTTTATTCTGTTCAATACACATTATCTTGACTTGGTGGTTGACCTGTGGATGTCCGTTTTGTTTTTTTGTTTTTAAACAGTGAAAACAAAACAATGTAGTTCTCATGTTTTTCATATTGGTTGTTTTTGTAATGTAATGTAACTTGCATGCAGAAAACAATTAGTTTTGACCTTAACAATCGTGACAATAGACGGACATTTATACGGACAGACGACCAAGTCAGATTCTTATTCCAGGAGAATGTCAACTGTGAAACTACCGTGAGCGGCTCTGAACTCATCTCACAGCCTCTCTGAACATTTGGTCATGCGGGATGTGCTGATGATGAGTTACTCTGACCTTCATCATAGCAAACACTGCTGACTGAAGGTATGATGCCTTATCCTCTGCATGACATGGTCAGCCTGTGAAACACATTCCCAGTCTTGTTGTGGAGCTTCAGGATATTCTTCTATCAAACCTCAGGAACAAAGTGATGTTTTCAGAGATCAGCGTCTTGCTGAGAACCTCTACGGTTCCGCGACTGTTTGATGTTTGGCCTACGATCGTCTTGGGCTCAAAATGCCGCTTTGTACCTTCGAAGTGACCCTGCTTCAACGTTCACGTCTATAAAGAGAAGCTAAAGACCTAAGTTATATGACAGGACTCATCCCAGTCGGGGCTAAGCACCTTGAAAGACACCGTTCCTCGTGAGGAATATTTAATATCAACACGTCCTCAGAGAGTTGTTAAAGCACCTTCCCAGTCGGCACACACTGTGTGTTAAGGAGGTAACGACAGCACTGCATTAATTAGCAGGAGGAACCACTGAGGTGGCCGTCGAGTGCTGATTTCTTGCAGCGGTGACCTGCTTCCAGCTGTGTCGAGTAATCAATACTGAGAGATGAAAACACCACTGCTGGTGTGTGTATTTCATGTTCAAACATGAGCATCTATCTAATTTTCTTAATCCTTCATCAACATTTGCAATGTGTGACAATGTAAAATATTCTTGTGACCAATCTACGGCCACGTCCACACCAGGCAAAACCATCTTTTCTCTCTCCGAGGTTCTCAAAAAAAAAAAAAAAAGACATTTCATCCACACGTCACTATGAACTCGGCTCAACACGAGGATTCAGGGCATGTAGTACACATGCCAAGCCTTTAGGGGCGCTGTGACTCACCAAACACACCAAAAACACAGATGAAGACAGAGCACATAGAAATTTAGAAGTAGATTCCTGCTCATAAACCAGTATATAACTCTAGTTCTATAGGTCTACGGCCCTGCTCCTGCTAGCGTCAGTAGCTTCTGCAGCTCCACCGGAGCTTCTAGTCCCTGATTGTTGGTGGTTATTTGATGACATCACGATTACCTCATCATTTGCAGTCTCTCTTATGTTTGTCGTCCTCTGTGAGAGCGGATATCAGAGCCGATACCGGTACTGGTATCGGTGCATCAGAGTTCGTGACTGATTATAAAACGTCGACTGAAACCCAACCTGTCGTTCCTCCGTTTCAATGTTGTAGAAGACCGAGAGTAAAAACATGCAGGAAACGTGACTCTACTATATACCGAGAGAGAATGTGAGGGCGGTTCAGTGACTGACAGGCAGTATCAGAAGTACTTTTCCTTTCTTGTGTGAGTCTCTGAGGCAGACGGCGGCTTCACACATCAGTCGGCCGGCGGGTTGCCATACCAGTCAGGAAGTCAGCGTTTCATCTGCTCAGCAAGGCAGCAAGGCGGAGAGCAGTCAGAAAAGCATTAATACTACTGTACAAGGGAATGCTTTACAAATACCCAACTCCTGCTCTCTGTTTGGCTCCTCCTGCAGACGTCTTACTCTCCCTTTATCGGTGCAGTCTGCTTCGTACCTCGGCTTCCCTTTGGTTTTCTCCGTTTTTCAACGTGTTTGCAGAATTTCTGAACCTGCCAGTGTACGTTACGGATGGTTCACATTTCTAGATTGTCTATTAAAGACACCCTATTGACAGATAACAGAACTGGATGAAGTGACATCAAGGACGATTGACAGAAGGACATACGGGGGATTGAACTTACAACCTCCTCTACCAACTAGCCCGCCGCCTCCAAGCATGTGATTTAAGTCGCCCAGTGTCCAATTCAAAGTCTTGACGTTGGATTATACTTCACCAAGAGTTTGCGACATGACGCTGGGTCCTTCAGCAGTGTTTGTAATCAGATTACAGCTGGTTCCTCAATGAAGTTCATTATGATTTGTAAGTCGTCCACGTTGTGGACGTTTCTGGGACACGCTGTTGAAACGCGTCAAAGATATTGCTTGTTCTAAAATCCTCCACGCCTGAAAAGATGAAATCAGAATAATACACGGTTTCTGATTGGATTATGGCCTCAGACGACTCTGATCTTTAGCTCAGTTTCTCCCAAGATTTTGTTCTCTTTTTTTTTTTTTCCTATACTATTTCTGAATATCTTCAATGGGTTTTTCTAAATCCAACCTTTCATGACGGCTTGATTTCAATCAGACTGGTTTCAACATGTTATTACACGAGTTTAACATTAAATAGATGTACATGTCCAGATATGGATGGATGGAGGGAGTGATGTGAATTTTTACCTGCTTTCTGAACCAGGGTTCTGACTGTTATTTGTTTACACATTTCTTAGTTTTCTTATTATTACTGTTCGGATTGTATTGGAATGTTTTCTACTTTATTGTGTATTTCTGGTTGGACTTATCTAGATTTACTTTCTGGGGCTTCCCTGGTTTTAGCCGGCTGCATTTGAACTGGTTGCCAATTGGCTAATAAGACATTTTTATGCAAGATTATGAAATATTTTCTTTCCATGAAAATCAATTTTGCATAATTTTTTTTTTTTTTTTTTTAACAACTTCTAGTGTTTCACTAAGGGAGTGTTTCTATCCTTCTATCCCCCTGTGATGTATTGCAAACGGCCATTTTCCTCTCTGGGTTCACTGAGTTCATTGTGTCGGGTTTCTCCATTTTCTCCTCGGCTGCCATCTCTATTTATTTTACCGCCTTCAGTGGAAAACCTCTCCTGTCCATCTGCACGCACACACACACACACACACACACACACACACACACACACACACACACACACACACACACACACACACACACACACACTTCCCCCCGGTTTTCCTCCCTCAGCTGAGCCGTTGAGAAACAGAGTGTTGCTCTATACGTCCCGCAGCTGAAGGTATACTGCAGCGACTATAGACATGTCTGAGTTATAGTCCTGTATGAGCCTGAGGGAGGGGGGAGGCATGTCCTCCATCAGTCTGTGTGTGTGTGTGTGTGTGTGTGTGTGTGTGTGTGTGTGTGTGTGTGTGTGTGTGTGTGTGTGTGTGTGTGTGTGTGTGTGTGTGTGTGTGTGTGTGTGTGTGTGTGTGTGTGTGTGTGTGTGTGTGTGTGTGTGTAACATAACCCCGTGGACCTCATGCGTCTGTTTCCCGGAGTCCTGTACGGCGCCGCTGATTGATGTCAGCATGTAAATGAACAGGTGAAAACACGTTTCACCACTTCAGCTCTCGGCCTGGTTACAGCCTCAGGAGCTTCGCACAGCCTCCTCACTGCATCACTTCAGCGTGAAGATGATAGTCCCGTTTCAATTCTAATGCTTATTCTCTCTCTCTCTCTCTCTCTCGTTCTAGAATCTTAACTGCATGCCCAGTTTGAATCTCGTCTTTCTGTAAAGCAGCTGCAAAACCGGAGCATGAGGTTCTGATTTATTGATAAGTTTTGACGCCATGGAGCATGTCACGGTGTCATTTAGTGCATTATTCACATTAATAGGACACTTTAGCAGTATACAAGCTTTGAATATTGATCCTGGACATCCAGTTGAGTTATGAGGAGTGCATGGGTTGAAAACACACAAACCTAGATTTAACCTAGAACGTCCTTGTTTCTTTAGAACCCGGTTATAAAGGATTCAGGGTAGAGCTGCACAAAAAAAATAGCTAATTTATGGTCAATTCATTAATTAGTTGACAACATGTTTTTGTTTTTTTTTCACAAGTGTGTTTAAGTTGTAAAATGATCAGTTTTTAATGGACAGAATAGTTCTTTTATTGTCACAGCAGGGAACTATATTGTACAGCGTCCTCTGTGGCAGCAGTACACAATGGTTAAAAACAGCATGTGAGGAAGATAAAATATGGAAAAGTAAAGCCAAGAATGAAAGTATTTACAGGAAGGAGTACAGTGAGTGCCGTAATGCTTATATATGAAAACTACGTAGTTTATCAGAGTATTACAGTGTGAATGTGAAACTTTCCTTGGAATGAACTTGGAGAAAAAAACTTTCGCTTGAAGGATCATATATATGAGGCTTTAATATCATGGAATTGTGTTGCTTTGCTTTTGAGAACATTTTCGATCGACTTTGATAAAGTTGCTGATGGTATTTTAGTCAGTATAAAGAAGCAAAAAAATCAGCTTTTGTTTCCTGACGAAATGAGATCTTTGTTTTGGTCTTCAGGCCATCGGGGTTCAGGTTGTTTACAGTGTTTACAGCTTTTTTTTTGCATCGAGATCACGAACATCAGTGAAAGTCGGCAGTGCAGAGCAGCGAGGCTGCACTTGGAGTGAGGGAAGTGTGGCTGATGTAACCGGCTGGTAAATCAGACGGAGGAGTCCTAAAACAACAGCAGCTGATCTGCTCTCCTCCTCCTCCTCCTCCTCCTCCTCCTCCTCCTCCTCCTCCTCCTCCTCCTCCTCCTCCTCCTGAAGACTCCTGAAAACTGTAATTGTGAAAATGAACAAGGCAGGCAGAGGGAGGGAGCCGGACAAAAGGTGAGCACGGTTTGCCAATCTTACCCTTCCATTCATTCTGTCCCTCTCGTCACCCCCTCCACCCCCCCTCCACCCCTCTCCACCCCTCCACCTGCCTCCATCCCTTCTCAGCTCGCGTCTTTGTCTGCCTCTGACCGGAGTCTGGAGTACCAGACAAAAGACAAAAGAAAGCTGCCTGTCATGGAGGGAGAGCAAAGGTCCTGGCTCAGGGGAGGTGGGTGGTGGGGGGGTTTGAGGTGGGGGCCGAGGGTCCGGTGTCGGGGTTAGAGTGGCCTTGTCAAAGCTAAGGCCATCTATTCCAGATTCTACCAGACCTTGGTCATCTTGAGCCGGCTCTCTGCTGAAGCTCTGACTCCCTCCTGAGGAGCAGAAAGGAGAACAGCCCATTTACTCCACAGTTTAAAGTGAGAATGCGAAACTTCCTTTCGCATTCTCTAAGTGTGTGTGTTTACAAGACGAGAGCAGCTCGGAAATGCAACTTTTCGAAGACAGTTCTCCGGGTGGGGGGGGGAACTCCATCAGGTTCTGCTCGGTCTCCTTCGGTACGGTAGAAATAACTGCTCCCATGCATGATGTCACGCGGTACTCAGCCTGGTTACGAGTACGAGTCCGTGCACTGCCGGACCTGATACCCGGTGTTGGGATCGATATCAAAACTGATTCTAGGACAACTCGTCCACAGATCAGCACCCTCAGAGGACAACTTGTCCACGGATGAGATTTGAGAATTTTTGGGGGGGGAGAAAATAATCACGTTTATCATTTAAAGTCGCTATCGGCAGGTCCTCTTAACGTGATGCCCCTGAACGCATCACTCAAAGCGGTCACCAAGAAGCGGCGTTATCGTGTTCCGACATCAGGACACTGCAATGTCTTTACACTGTTATAATGATATATTAGATGTCAAAAGTTCTCCCTGTATAATCCTGCAGTTTTTTTTTTAAAACCAGTGTTTAAAGTCGGTACTGCTTTTACAGGCTTAATGATATTGTTGTTATGCGTGCTGCATCTGAGTCACATGTGAGCTGCTGGTTCAATAGCAGAGCGCAAAGCATCCAAGATGGTGGCGTCCAAAATAGATCTCATGGCAGTTCAGAGGAGGAAAACATGACGAACACCTTTAATAAGCCATTAAAAATATGTAATAATGCTGAAAAAGCATCAATGTGGCTAAAGCTCGTTAAGCAGCTTCCGACATGTTAACAAGCACCTGAAGGCATCACTCTCTGCTGTCATCTATGAAGCAACGTTTTAACTTTATTGTTATCAAATATACTGATATATCTTGTGTTTTTGTGTCAAATACACTTAATAATCCTTCAAAATGTGTGAAATATACTTTGAAATCCAATCCCTCAAATCAATAATGCTGAAAATAATTGTCGTGGACGCGTTGTCCGGGTTTGCGGTTCTGTGGACGGGTTGTCCCGGAATCCCCAGTAACGACCTCCCTGCCTTCACGGTGGATCATTTGTCTTGTGAATGAGCCTCGTGTTTCCTCCCTCCACCACTTCCTGCTCTGCATCCGTGCAGCAATCCCTCTTGAAAGTCCGACCCGCCGTCTGAGACTAAAAAGTTGAAGCTCGGGACTGGAAGCCGGAGCTGAAGCAGCGTCTCGCTGGAGCAGCGTCTCGCTGGAGCCGATCGGCCTGTTTGATTGATCAGGTGAGCGTTTTGAAGCTGTCGCGTCTCCTCGGCAGTCTGCAGGAGATTTGTGATTTTAATCTAGAGCGTTTCCCACTCCGGCTCGCCGGGGCTGATTACGACGCTCTCCTGCGACAGAGGGTGTTGCTATGCAGCCGGTGTGGGGGACAGATTGATTATTTAATCCCAGTGCTCAGACAGCCAATTGTCTCCTCCTCTGCTTTGATTCTCTGAAATGTCACTGTGACTGATAATTCCCTCAGTGGCACAGTAAACACTAAATATTTACTGAGGCCCAGTCGTCCGCGGCTGAATCTCATTCAAATGGAAATACTCGCATCGGAGTGGAGAACAACAGGCCGAAAGTGAAAACGAGCCACCGCTTGGTTTTTTTAACAAGAATTTGCTGCTAAGACGGCATGTTTTTGTCCACATTCAGAGCAGGAGTAAAAGCCTTTTTCCCTACATGTTTCATCAGAAAAACAATGTGCGTTTACATGTCAACATTCTGAAAACAATGTCTGTTTCCCAAAACGGCAGAAAAGCAGGGAACCGATGTAGTTGGCATGCCGGCCACTCGTGGGTGCTGTTGTTTTAGGTTTTAGGATGAAACCACACACATGCGGAGAACAATACACTCTGGATCAGGGGTCTGCAACCTGCGCCTCTGGAGCAACACGTGGTTCTACGGCTCCTCTGCAGCAGCTCGAGGACATTCTAAGAAAATTATAATAAATTAAAAATGATCATCTCCAGGCTAAAAACAGCTATATAAAATGAAACCGCGAAAACAGTTGGGATCGCCAATATATATATATATATATATATATATATATATATTTATTTTTGTTCGCTGCTCTTATCTTGTGGAAGAAAACCAAACATTTTCTTGCAGATTCTTCAGGACTTCTTGAAAAACCTTCAGAGATCCTCATGGCTTGTTCATCGGGGAGCAGCCATCATGATGCTGCCGCCACCCTGCTTCACTCTGTGGATGTTAAACCTCGTGAAGACGGCCTCGACTGGGTTTAGACATTTTAGTGGAGTCGGTGCTGTGCTTAGACTGGTTCTTTTTGTTCTGTTTCCTTTTCATGTACTTTCTCCACTTGTGGACTGGCTTGGGTTTTGTTTTTGTTTGTCTTTTAGATTTGGTATACAGCAGGTTTCCCCTGGTCCTGGAGAGGGTTGGACTGGCTGTGTTTACAGGGTTTAGGCTGTTTTTCATTTTTCAAGATTCCTCTGCTTTATAGAATTCAGACTGGGATGGTTGTCTGCAGTGAATTCTGGGTTTAAATGAGATTTTATTAGTTTTTTTTTTTTTTTTTTGTAGTTTGGACCAGTTGCAGATTTTGTAGTTGACTGTTTTCGTGCCAACCTTCTACTTTCATTGAGTTTGAAGTGGCTTATGGGATATTGTTCGAGCTTCTGAGGGCTGGGTTGGGTTAGCATGTAGCATCGCTGGTGTGTAGCATGTAGCATGTAGCACGGCTCAGACGAGCAGTTAAAACTAATGAGTGACGTTGTTCTAACTCCGCTGGTCCAAACGTCTCATTAAGTTTTACGAACCTTCGCCCCCTCTTGATACTTTGGCAGAACATATAACACTTGTATTGGGGAGCTTTCACGGGTACTCTGTGCAGTATCGGGCTGGGTACTGGTACATCTGCCTCTTCCTACCCTTCCTATAGCTGAGAAGAGCTGTGAGGGGCACAGATTCTTGTCGTTGGCTCTGCAGAGGTGGAGGAAACCGGGCGTCTGGAGCAGTCAGTGTGTCGTCTGGGTCGACGGTTTGACAGTCGTAGCTGCAGTTTCCTGCTTCCAGCAGCAGAGGGGGAACGGAAACGTGTTTGAGAGGGTGAATGGAAGTGGAAGTTGGAAGCTGCCTGTCCTCCGCTCACTGAGATGTGAGAAACGACATGTGCTGACGGCCAATCGGCTTCTTTTCCCGTCTCTGACACACTCCTATTGGATTGAGTCCTTCTTTTCCTGCTGAGAATGAATTATTAAATTATTAGTTCTCGGTGCATTAAGGGATAAACTTCAGGAAATGTCACTTAACGCACACAAAACTATTGAAAGTTTTCTTCTTTGATTTGTGTTCATCAGAGAATTGATTGTTATTGAATAGAAAAAGAAAAAAAAAACTCTTCATTTTCATGCTACTGAAATAGTTTAAACCTCAGGCTCCTTTATTCTTCCATGATTAGAAATGTGATAACTTTTGTTCCTGGACTGTCAATTTGAACAAAACAAGATATTTAAAAATGAATCTCCTCCACTGATTTATGATTTTTAACCGCTTTTCCAAAATATACCAGACAAGAAAGACATCAAGAAAATAACCAATTGATATGATTCCATTTTATAATTTAACAATTTATTTAAAAGCCTCTCACTTAAATGCATTATGTTAAATTTGACTGAAACCAATCAAACAGCAAAATACATTTTCAAAACCCCTTTGTCGTTAAATTATTTAATAGGCAACTAAAGTAAAATGAATGCTTTTTAGTACGTACTTGCTGTTTTTGTTTCCTTTTTACCCCCCCTTTCCCTGTTTTCATCCAGACTCTGTTGAACACAGTATTTGTCAGAATAGAAGGAAAGTGCAGCTTTTGTTTTTCCAATAGTACGTAGAAATCTGCAAAAAGAAAAAGAAAACCTTTTAATATTGAGCATTAGAGTTCGATACTTTCTCTCAATGACTGTCTTTGCTCTTCGGGGTCTATCTTCGTGAAACGGTGAAGTTTTTAAAACAGGCCTGGGTGAAGGGGGGGGGGGGGGGGAGTGTCAAGTTACCCCCAGTGCATTAGAAATGTGGCCACAGGATAAGCGACACACACTTACTCACTCAAACACACACACACAATGCTCGCTCCCTCCCTGGAAAGTGTCTGTGGTAGATGATTTCCTTCCCCTGCTCGTCGTCCCCCTCGCGCCCCCCCCGCCCCCCGCTGGCCCCCCCCTCGCTTCTCTCTCTACAGTGTAAACACAGTGTTCCAGAGGAATGTTGGACTCCATGACCTCCACTGCAGTTCACTCGGTTCAGCCTGGCCGCGCTGTGCTCCGGCATCAGCCATCAGAGCCCCCCCCCCCCCCCCCTACCCCCCCACCACCACACCTCCCCCTCCTCCTCCTCCTCTCCCCCGAAGCCCCTTCCCTCCCTCCTTCTCTTCTTCCTACCTATTTTTTCTCTCATGTCCTTGTCCCTGTCTTTCTCTCTCCGTCTCACACACGCACGCACGCACACACACACACTCACACACACACACACACACAAACACACACACACACACACACGCACACATCTTGTTCTCTTTCTGATCTGTTTCATCCTTTCTTCCTTTCCTTTACCTCCACATGGCTGAAAACCTAAAACCTCACACTGTCGCTTATGTCAGAATGTCAGAGGCACCTTACCCCCACCCCCCACCCCCACCCCCCCCGCCCTCCAACCCCTCAGGTACGTGGAGACATGCAGTGCGGCCGTCCCGCATGCGACCGTCCTCCGTGTCCAGAGCTGCTGCGTTTTCCCTGCGCTGAGGTTCATGCGGGTTTAACCGCCGCAGGACAAGCAGATTATAAATAACATGCAGCCGGTCATCGCAGGTCGCGCCTGTTTGTGTGTCTGTAATAGATGCTGTTTGTGCTGCAGGGCGGGGGGGGGGTTTAAAACTAGTCTGTCTGTCTGTACGTGTCTGCAGAATAGCTCCTATAGAGATAGACCCGATGAGTGTGTGTGTGTGTGTGTGTGTGTGTGTGTGTGTGTGTGTGTGTGTGTGTGTGTGTGTGTGTGTGTGTGTGTGTGTGTGTGTGTGTGTGTGTGTGTGTGTGTGTGTGTGTGTGTGTGTGTGTGGCCATTTTTAGCATGTAAATCAGATCCACACACAAACTGAAGCATCATAGTCGCCTCACTCAACTGGAACTCCTCTGGAGCGACTGTCTCTACATTTTACTGTATTTACAAATATTGTGTTTTAAATTTCTTTTTTTTTTCAGCTGTTTTCGTTTCACAGCATAAGACTTTCTTTTTTTCTTTTTTTTCTTTTTTCCCCCTTGTACAGATGTCGTCTTATTTTCCATCTCAATGATTGCCTGGTTGTTCGGAAGCACTTTAGCTGATGATCAGAACAGTCTGACTGTCGGTTACTTGGGCAGTGGCATCGGGGGGGGGGGGGGGGGGGTGATGGTGGACGCCGCAACGTCCATCATAACAAGTGTCACGTCCCAGAAAAATGCCTCGGATCCACTCGAGTGGACACGAACCCTGAAACGTAGCGGCACCCTGGATTAATAGTGTTAAAATGTGACTTAAAGTTTCCTTCAGTGACGTCGCTAAGACCTTTTCACCTCATGAATCTGACCTTTATTCCATGTTGTGACGATATGAAACGAATGAACAAACCTGTTTGGGCATGAAAATGAAAGTCACTTAAAGTAAGCATCTTGTTCAATGAGCTTATCCTGTTGAACGTTTCCCGGGTTTCTTCATCAGCAGTGATTGATCTCATTAGTCAGACACTGTTGGTGACTAAAGGAAATAAGCTGATCGAGCTAAAACCTTAAATCCCTCTTTTCCAGGCGTTACACTGGCCTGACCGTGGTTCATAATGTGTGGAACACGGTGGCTGTTGCTATTCACGCGTCTTAAATTGGGCTTTGCAGGTTTGTTACCTTTTCATTGACGCAGAGCTTTAAATCTGCCGAACCAACTCACGGCAAATGTTTGAATTTTAATTTTAAAAAGGAGGGGAAAAAAACCCCAACAATAGACGGAGTTAACAGTAGCCAAATTAATTTGTCCTCTTTGTGCAGATTACTGTGGGTTTAGTGCTTAAGATGCTCGAAGGTCCACAGGTTTTTACAGATATTTTTGGAAGCATCGTGTGAAAGTGGAGTTTCAGTGAATACTCAGAATAAATTCCCCTTCACGCCGTCACAGCAGCAGCAGCCGATACCAGGCAGGAGCTTTCACAGTGTTTACACCAAACACTGAACGCAGAAACGCACAATTAGATCTTGGCGTTAATGAGCAGCTGAACAGGTGTAGCTGAAGGCAGCGGCAAGTGAGTCTCCCAACAACTGGAGGATACATGACATGTGTGTGATGACGAGCCGTGGTTTGAAACCGTGAGCTGGTGTCTAATGATTTGGCTGCCGAGTTCGCTGAGCAGCCTCTGAAGTTTTAAAACCGAGAAAGTCGTTGGTACCGACAAGCTTTCTCAAAGTGTTTCCACGACGTGTTAAAATATTCAGTGACTTTCAGAAGGGAGTTACTTCGATCTGTGACACTCCTGGGCAGCACCGCGGACAGCTCCTCTGTCGTCTGTACGATTAGTCCTCACCATCACACCATTGAGGCCAGGGATGCACCGATACCGATACCAGTATCGGTACACGTGTGATGTAGACGTAGTAGTATTCTGGAGCCTTCAAGTTCTGCTGGAGGTGGTGACCTCATAATCTTCACGTATTGCTTGCATCTGGAGTATAAACGAGGCTTTATGGAATTTGATAAGTACTTGTATTGGTGCTCACTCGGTATCGGCGAGTAGACAAAGGTCGGTACTTTTTACTCGTCCTGTAAAAAGATGGCATCGGTGCATCGCTGATTTAACTCTGCCATGCGTCTGGTTTCATCACCGAAACAACCAACAGCGCCACCTCATGGCCCGGCAGACTAACAATTTAGTTAGTCTGCCGTTAGTTAGTTGTGCACGTTTGTCCCCAGTTACAGGTGAAGAATGTGATGTATCGTACGCTGCAGCCAGAGACTGCTGACTCAGAGCTGCCACCTAGTGGAGCTGGTGAGTGATGCCCATGATAACATAAGAAGTATAACGGCAGGAACAGAAAAAATTCTTAGAAACGGACTTGTCCGCTTTCACGTGTACTTAGAACATCAATGAGCCTTTTACTCTGCGCCTCCCGTCGTGGGTTCGGATGTCGGGTCGGCGTGAAAATGACCTCCGTGTATTACGGCTAGCTGTGGAAAATAAATAGAAAAATACGGAACTTTTCACGGTCTGGTCGTTGGTGTCATCCTCCCCAGACGCTCATCGATTGCAGCCATTTTCTTTGAGCCGCCGCCTCATTGGCAACAATTGGTTTAATTGTTTTGGGGGAGCTGTGCTGCCCTCTGCTGGTCAGTTGTTCGGGCTGCAGGCGGGATTGAGGAAAATCCTGCTGCTTTTCTCCAACAAACTCTCAGAATCGTGACTCAGCGTTTGGCAGTTAAATCTTTGCCAAACACCTGAAATTGTCTTTTTTTTTTTTTTTTATGTTTGCAAAATTAAGAATGTAAAAAAAAGAAGAAGACATTTGAATCTAAATAAGCTGATAATAAATCAGAATATGGTTGGGTTTTTTTGGTGTTTAAACTTGGACACAGAGAGTGATGTCGTCGAGGCGGCTCTGCGAGCGGGAGAAGAAGAACGATTTAGGAGGGAGGGAGTGATTTAAAGAGAGAGAGAGGGAAGCAGATGGCTGGAAATATAGCCTGCTAAATTATTCATCCAGGCTGGAGTCTGGGAGATAGATAGATGGATCGGAGCTGGCATGGACACTTTTATTAGGATTCTGAGAGCTGTGAGGAGAGTGCTTCAAAACACCGTGATTGCCTTTTGAGACTGAGAAAAGTAATTGCATCAGGTCTGGAAACAGCTCACTGCCGCAAGAATTAAAGCATAAGGCTGCAGATTGAACTGCAAAACAAGGACAGGCGTGAATGTACCTAACTTTGAAAGCATAGCAGAGGTTATTTTAGGAGCGAAATGTGGCCCGAACTGAAGGGAAAGTCTTCAGGAATCAGAACAGAAAAACAGAGAATGTATTGTATTCATGCAGATCACGAGGCACTTCATGGTTATGGGCCTTTATTTTTTGTGTTAGAAGTATTAAAAAAGTCTGGCAAAGATGTCATCCCGCTGGATGAACTCCTGCCCAAGTTTGGGAGGACTTATGATTAATGTGCAGATTGATATCAAGACAGTGATATTCCTGGTAAAACACAAGTCCGCCTTTATAGTACACTTTTTCCTGGTGTATTCATGAGCTGTCACTTCAAAGAAAATCCGTTCAGTTTATTAATCCAACTATGCAGGGGTAGCCCCACTCATTAATTCTTGATCTGAATAATCGGCATCGGTATCGGTACCCTCCATTCCAACAGCAGGACACTGTTTCAGTGAAATTTTGAGGACTTTAGACGATATCACTAAAGACAAAACTGCATTAATCTGTGTTTGCGTGCTCAAAACTGAGACGTCGATTAACGGATTAAAATTTCTAAAATTTCAAGGTAAAGCAACGTGGACGGCGTCGACATAAATGACTTGTGATTGTCACACATTATATCGGGGGGGTTTTTTTTTGCACGTTGACCTCATATTGTGCAGCTTTACTAAAGGCAGACTCACGTGGCAGCGATTTCAAGCGACAGTTTCTGAAAACGCTCGGGCTCCATGTCGACGGTGGAAGCGCCGACGTCGGTTTTTCAGAACGTTGCCATGTAAACGTCAAACTTTCTCTGGAACGCAGATGCAAAAAAAAAACAAGTTTTCCTTTGACACGTCGTGTGAGAGGCTCCCCAGTTCTAACTGGCAGCAGGCAGAACAGGAGCCGAGGTTCCAAGTTAATGCATCGTTTCACCTCGGTGTCACTTTCTGCTGGTTGGCGAGTGAGGATAAGAAAAACACAGTTATTAACGTTTCCAGTAAAAAATGTCTTAATGAAGAGTGACTTCCTGACTTTCCAACCAGTTTGTCATCTCGTCCACGAGGTCAAATAAAAGTGATGAATGGCCGAGCCGCTTCGTAAAAAAAGATTTGTGGTGTACATGTGCGTGCGTGTGTGCGTGCGTGTGTGTGTGTGTGTGTGTGTGCGTGTGCGTGTGTGTGCAGGAAGCGTCGGGCCATGAATGAATGAATGACTGAAACTGACTGTAACTCACAATGTGTCACATAAAGTTCCCGTCAGCATCTCGACCCGGTTTAGTTTTATTTATTTACCTATTTATTTATTTGGAATAGAAAAGCCTTCTTTTTCCGTTGGACGTGATCGGTTCGCCGGGGTTCACACGTGGAGAAGGTGAAAACGGATTTTTGTGTTCGGCGGCTCCGGGGAAATAGAGCAGAGAGGAAGCTACGTGCCTTCGCCAAGCGAGGGCTGTCTGGTGCCATGGCAACCGCTGCAGATTACCCCACCCTCCGTCAGCCAGAGAGGAGAGGACACACACACACACACACACAGACACACACACACACACACAAAGTGAGGAAACAGGTGAAAGTGTCAAACAAAGCGACAGATTTATTCATTTGAGGTTTTTTTTGTTTTCTTTTGTAGTTCACCTCTATTAAAAGAGTCCTTCCTCCTCCACCTCGTCGTCAAACACACACACACTGTCACCAAAGCTTTTGCAGTTTGTAGTTATCTAGTTATGTTTTTGTTGATTTTTATGTTTAGGAAATTTTTATTATTACTTGACTAATGGTGGAAATACTAAAAAGAATGTTGTTTTCACGTTGGGCCACTAGTGGGGGCTGTTGGTCGTCTTGGTGTTGAAACCCCAGACGCAACAGTTTATATGGACAGACAAAGAAGTTGGGTTGTTATTATTGTCACACTGAAATATAACGGTAGCAAGTCCTAGGAGAAATCTGCAGTCGTGACACTCTGGAGACTGAGAAGTTCAACCCTGTGAGTTGTGTTTTCAGCGGCACTGTAGTCGTGGAAGTGGACGCTCAGAACACAACGAAAGATTTTTTTTTTTGTTGTGACAATGACTTCCAGGTCCACATGCATTTGTTAGAATAGAAAAGAACAGAAATGCTTTATTAATCCCAGAGGGAAATTCTTATACCTCGTATACCAAAAAAAAAAATTGTTCAATAATTTCCTTTAATACCTTACACCATTGTGTGACTCTAGGGAAATGCTCATGAAGCCGTCTCATCACGTCCACATTTAAAAAAAATTATGGGATGAATGTGAATCAGGAAGAAATGTCTCTGAATGGAGGAGGAGGGAGGAGTGGAGCGATGGAGCAGAGAGGTGGAGACGAGCCGTAAACATCCAGTGAAGTGAAATCATCACGGGGAGATTCTGTTATTAAAAAGTGTGTGTGTGTGTGTGTGTGTGTGTGTGTGTGTGTGTGTGTGTGTGTGTGTGTGTGTGTGTGTGTGTGTGTGTGTGTGTGTGTGTGTGTGTGTGTGTGTGTGTGTGTGTGTGTGTGTGTGTGTGTGTGTGTGTGTGTGTGTGTGTGTGTGTGTGTGTTGGAGCGGAGGCAGTGATGCATGGATGAGGTGACAGCAGGAGGAGAAGAGGAGGAGGAGGAGGGAGATACTGGTGAATTCATGATGGTATAAATGAGGAGCTTTTTGTAGTAAAACAAAAAAAAAGAAAAGAAAAATGGAGCACGGGGGAGATAAATAGCAGCAGAGTGACTAGAGGATGAGGAGGGAAGGAGGGAGGGAGGGAGGAGAGGTCGTTTGAGGATAGCGCCTCCTAAATTGACTGCGGCACCGCCGTCATGCACAGTTACATCACAGCTCAAACTCAGGATGAACCTCCCTACCTCCGTCCCTCTCTCCATCCCTCCCGCTCTCCATCCCTACCTCCTCCTCATCCCTCCTTCCCACTCAGTCCTCCCTCACATCCCTCATCCCTCTCATCCCTCCATCTCATCCCTCTGCCTCATCCTTCCTCTATATCCATCCCTGTTATTCTTCCCTCCCTCCCTCCTCCCTTCCCCCGTCATCCCTCTCATCCCGCCCTCTCTCTCTGTCTCTCTCCATTCATCCCCCTACTTCCTTCTCATCCATCCCTCCTCATCCTTTCTTTTCATCCGTTCCTGTTGTTCTTCCCTCCCTCCTCCTCATCCCTTGTATCCCTCCTCACTCTCTCCATCCCCCGCTGAGTGTCATGTTGGTTGCAGCAGCAGTAACATATCTGGAATCATTAAAGTCTTCCTCATCCTCAGAGAAGCTCTTCGTCACCAGGAGCCCATCAGTTGTTGGTCTTCAGTAAAACCCGGCGAGACTCAGACCGGAGTACCGACAGTATTTCTGCTGAAGGGCACCTTGGTTGCTCCCGGTGATAAGCGACACGACGGCTTACGTCCTGTTTGAAGATTTGAAAAACAAGACAAAAACAAACCGCCGCCTCGTCGGTCCTGCTGACGAACCTCGTCCGACCTTGAAACGTTCCCCTCAGGTGACTGGCTCAACGTGAACCGTCTCAGAGGGACTGCAAACGCAGAACAAACTCCCAATTTTAGGCGTTGATGGTTGAAACGCTGCAGGTGAAGTCAGACGGGGCTGCTGGTCTGAGCTCCGTCGCTATGGCAACAGCATCGCTTTGTTTCAAAGTGCTCATCACCCCGTCGAAGAATAAACGTGCCTGTATTCTTTTTGCAAACAAGAAGAACTGAGAACATGAAGCCTGTCTGGAGAGCCTGCGTTTTACTGCTCCAAGCCTTCGACTGCCGCTTTCTCTTCTGGCGGCAAATTTGACGTCATCGTCGCAGCGTTTCTCGTGTTTGCTGAGGGTTCCGCTGGTCACATGACCGCTCCATGGCGCCAGAGCTTTGTTTAACTCCGTGTGTGTTTTCTTTACGTTGAAGACGAGCTGCTCCAGGGAAGTGTGCGTGTGATTCTTTATCTTCGCTGTGAAATCTGCCCGATCTCTTACGTGTTTTGCTGCAAAGTATTTGCGTCGGGAGTATGAATGCTTGGTGGCGTTTAATGAGTACTCGTATCGGCTACTCGGTATCGGCAAGTAACTAAAGGTTCGTATTCAGGCCTGGACATGAAGGCTTGTCTGAACAGCTAGTAAAAGGTTTGCTCGGGCAACTGAATCATCTCCCCCTTGCCTCCTTGCCTGTTTTTTTGGCAATATTTGACGTTTTTTTCGGTAAACATCACTTGGTATCACGCCATCGCTGGGCGCCGCCATTTCTCACCCCGAGAGCGCGATCACGTGATTCTGGCGTGAACGCCGATGATAGCGTGGGAAAACGCTTGATACAGGTACGTGAAGACCGCGGCCGATCGCCGCCGCTATTTTCTTCCCGATTGGTGATCCACATTCTGGTCAGTGACGCTGCGTCTTACCTGGAAAACATGCGCTCTGATTGGATAGCGTCGCGTAATTCCTCGGGATTCCCTCGAATGACGTCGTCGGGGGGGGGTGGGGGGGGAACTCCTCGTCGTCCGCCATTTTTTCACTTTCGTCAACGTTCAGATCGTCACCGGAACGTATTAAGAACTCACTTGACTTCAACATATAAAAAATACTTCAACGGATTAAGTGACGCGTTTGAAAGGTAAAACGACGTATTTTTGATTATTTTTTGATACTTTCTAATCCTGAAGTTTCATATTTTTTATGGTTCATAAAAAAGTTGATGAGAAGGAGGAACAGGGACAGGATTTGATTGTTTATTGACCAATATAATAAAAATACATAACACACATTTACCATGTTATTTGAAAAAAACATGTATATGGCTAAATAGTGACTAATACAATAAATAAGGTGTGGCAGTAGGTAGTAGTACGGTAGTAGGGTGTGGCAGCTCCAATCTTAATACTATCAAATATATTTCAGACCAAGAACAAACTTAAAATATAGATTATTATTCCTTCAGATTGAAAAGTATAAAGAGACACGCCTTCCTTGAAAGTTTCATTGAGATATCTTCATTATTAAAGAAACTACAAGTGTTTTTATGTAAAAAGTTATGTTGGTCCAATTTATACATTACCCAAGCTTCTACATTTACATTAAACTTCGAGCAAGCAAAAAGCGGGAAACACTTGCCCTGGTATTTCTACATGTACTCGTCGTTTGATATCGGTACAGCCAGCATATGGAGAATCAATCAAAATGGGGGGGGGAAAGGTGAAGCCTGTTTCTAATGGAATCCTGCCAAAAATCCACTGCTGCTTTTAAAATAACATCTAAATAACATCAGTGAAGGGCTTTAAAAATAAATGTCGGATGACCTGAATGGAAACAGTTTGACCCAAACGTGACCCGGCGCTCCGACGCTGAGCTGCTCCGACATGTGAGGGGGGGAAGTTTCCTCGCCGCCGGACTGGAAGCTGTGAGGCTGCGACGTTGACGGGAAACGTTTAAGATGTGACGCGAGCGGCCGCGAGGAAGGAAGCGACGGCATCCAGCCATCAGTCAGAGGAACTCTTCACCTCTTGTCCCTTATCAGGACCTTCACGATTCAAAGATGGAAGTAAAACGTTCTGATATTTTAGCTTCTTAGATATCAACTCTTCAGGCACAGCTCCTAGATGTTGATGCTGAATCTCCAGCATGAGGTTCTACATTCGGTTCCTTAAGCATTAACAATGGTGAGGACGTGAGCATTCGAATGGGTGGACCGTGAAGTTGGATCGTTATTCCAGGTGGCTCTCGGCTGTGAAACTACTGAGTCTCGACACTCTGGAGGCAAACATCATTATTATCCAGAAGATCTATGTACGACGGCCACCTGGCGCCGTGGCAACGCCGTGGTGATGCCGTAGCGGCAATGCCGTGGCGGCGTTTCCGCCGTCTGACACTGACACCCAGTCACATGACAGTGTAGTCGGAGCATTTTCAAAAAGTTCCACCTTCAGAGCTGCTCTCAGAAAGATGCAGTTTCAGTGGCGCCGAGCACCGTCGTCATGGAAACAGACGCCCAAAACAAAGGTGGGGTTTTTTTTGCATTTTCAGGCCCCGAGTCCTCCATTTTGATTGCGGACGACCTGCTTGATGAACTATTGACTGTGGATCGACTGTAAAGTTTCCACTGTTTACTCTGAGACGTACCGACGACCGTGTGTGTGTGTGTGTGTGTGTGTGTGTGTGTGTGTGTGTGTGTGTGTGTGTGTGTGTGTGTGTGTGTGTGTGTGTGTGTGTGTGTGTGTGTGTGTGTGTGTGTGTGTGTGTGTGTGTGTGTGTCTCCTGCTGGTCCCGGCCGTCTGAAGGTCATACCATCCCCATGCTCCACTTCATGGAGAGCTGCCAATGCTGACGGCTGCTAATGCTGCTGCTGCTGCGCTGTGTGTCTGGCTCACGCTCCCCGACACTGCAGGCCATTGATTAAGTGGCACAGCGAAGCCTCACCTGCTGGAACCAGCCAATACCAATCCAGCAGACACCCCGGCCAGCCAATCCCGAGACAGGAAGAAGGCTGGAGAGGCTAGAGACAGACCAGCAGACGAGTGTGGAGGAAAAAAACAACAACAAAACCCCAAGTATTAGAGGGGAAGAGCAGGAAAACAAGTGAAGATGGAGGTTGGGACAAAGAAAATGGAGACAAAATGATAGGAAGAGGAAATAAAAAAGAGAGAGAGAGAAATATGAAACGGCGCCACGGTTGGAACAAGCCTTCGAACACACATACCGGCGCACACACATCTAAATATTTTGAGCCTTTTCGGGGCTTTAATGAAGCTGTCAAGATGAAAAATGAAGGCAGTCAAATGTAATAACAGGAGGAGTTAAGAAGCCAACTTTTCATGCAGCGTGCAGCGATCCCGTGCTGATGAGGAGACGTTCGCTGAATCATTGATCGCTTTCGCGAGGCCAAGTTACCAGAGGAATTCAAATAAAAAAAGAAAAGAGATTGATTTGCTGTTGGGACTATTAGCTCCAGTTTGAAGTTGCTCTCGATGATTGGGCGGCTCATTGATTGACGTGCGGACGCTTAATGATGCAGCGTGGCGTCCAAACCAAACCAGTAACGGCAGAAGAGTTATTGAACTAATCACTGTAGTTCATTTCTTAACTGCATTCTATTACGGCGGACATCAGCCGCATGATAAAAAATCCAGACGAGAAATATTTTTTTAAAAAAGACAAAAAAAAAAAAAGGTTAGCATGCACATGCTCGTGAATAATTCTGCACATGCTTGAGGACATGGACAGAAATGTTCGGGGCTTATTTTTGTGCACGTGGGAAACACTATGGTCGTCTGCCGTTGCTGTGTAAACGGACACCGAGACCTTCATGCAACGGAAACTCAATAATGAGGCGTTTTAAGTTGAAATTTTGAACAAGCAGAGCAACGGAGGAACATGAAACCAACACGGAGCGTCGGTGTCTCATTAATGCGAGTCTTGGTCTCCTGCTTTGCTGTGAGACGGCGGCTGATGGCAAACCGACTGCAGCACAACAGCACCAACTGGCTCATTAGTCTGGAAAGTTCCACCAAATGCACTGCGGCAGAATCTGAATTTCTTTTAACATGGCAGCACTTTGTGCTCACTGCCGCTTACAAACCGCATCAACAATCAAATCCTGATCATCCAATAATAATCCCATCAAGCTGTCAAATTTTAATAGCAGGTCTGACCTTCAGCGAGTTCCTCCGACTGGAGGGTGTGTGTGTGTGTGTGTGTGGTCAAAATTAAAGCTCAAACATTATTTATATGCACACCAGTGGGTTTTAATGCACACATAAATATGAATCAATCTATCAGAAAGTCAGACTTTAATCGTTTATCATTTCATGTCTGAAGGGGAAAAAAAAATCTCTCAGCTCAACATTTATTCATATTTTTCCTGGAATGTGGAAACTGAGGATAAAAACTGACCTCGACGTGTGTCGAGAGAGAGGAAGCAAGATCATTAAAAGGTTTACAAACCACCAAGAACTCCGTTCCACCCGACGACGGAGGCCTGACACCTCAACTCCAGTGTCTCCGGCTCCCGACTCTCCATTTTCCACACATTGCATATAAATGCTCACGCTTGTTGCCCCGAGTGTGAATGAAGCAGCCGTCTCAGCCGGGATCGTCCTTGTTCTGCATTAAAAGCTCCGAAATGTAAAAAAGAAACTCAAAGGTCACGAGGTCACGGAAGTCGACGCGCGAGTACATTTCGTGGCGTTCTGCCAAACGCGTTTACAGACGTAGTAGCGGAAAGTTTCGGGGCGCACTGGTAAAGGTCGCCGGGATTGAACTTTGTTCTCGTTCCTCTGCTGCCCGAGATCGATACCGACCAAGACGGTGGCGTTTCAAGATGTTTCCACGAGTTGTTTTTTTTTTTTTACAAATATTTACATCGCAGCCCCGTGACGAGCGTGGATTCAGGCTGGTGGGAGAGTCTGAGTCTGAGACACACAGCTTTGTGTGTCGAGCAGCAGCAACACAGTTTCTAAGCAATATTTCTCTGAGTTTGGAAAAATTTCAAATATGGACTTGGAAAAGTAATGGTTGTGGGGAAACGGTAAAATACTTAAAGATCTGGAGATTAAGATCCTTCAACTTGCTTTAATGTATTTTTTTTCATTTTAAAGCTTTAATGCATTTATTTGATCAATATATTTCTTCATAAAGCAGTTTTAATAAATATATTTGCCTTTAGATCTAGAATTTGGTGAGGTAATGAGGCATTAGGCATTCTAGCTGTGTACCATGGAGTATAAATTCTTTGTGAAAATTGGTTTCAGTAGGAGGAGTGAATCATTCACAACTGATTAGTTTGAGCCCAACTGGTTCCCCGGCTCACGTTGGCCAAGCACCACTCAATCAAGCATGATTATAGCGCACTCACAGTCCTGGCCCAGGAAATTAGTGTGAAGAGGCTCGACTCCGACTGTTATACTTCTTTGACTACACATTGAATTGGATAACAGTATTTGAAAATTAGAAAAAGTTTTTTGGTTTGCCCCCCCCCCCAAAAAAAACAAACAAGCAAAACATAAAACCCTCCCTCCTCAACTCACTAACTTCAGTACGGTGTTTCAGCGTTGTGCTCAACCCAGCATTTATTTATCATGGTTCAGTGGTTTTACAGAGAAAAACACAGCGAGAGAAAGGTTTGTGAGAGATATCAAGGTGAAGAAGGGGAGATGGTGTCAGACGTTCCTCTCCTGCGTTTTATCTTCACCACACACACACACACACACACACACACACACACACACACACACACACACACACACACACACACACACACACACACACACAGTCCAACATGACCCAGCAGATTCCTGCACTGCAGCCTCTCTGCTCTGAACAGGTATACACAGTCTGTGTGTGTTATTGTCTATGTGGGTACTGTGTGTGTGTGTGTGTGTGTGTGTGTGTGTGTGTGTGTGTGTGTGTGTGTGTGTGTGTGTGTGTGTGTGTGTGTGTGTGTGTGTGTGTGTGTGTGTGGTGAAACAGAACAAAGGATCCATCACCTCCTGCAGACGTTTCCTCTGCAGCTCCAGTCGGTGGGTTGGCGTCCCCGCAGAGCGCAGCGTTCACGCGGGGTGGGGGGGGGGGGGCAAGCCGGCTTCAGGCCTCCTGCTTTCAGTCAGACTCCACTTCCCTTTGTTTCCTCCCAGGACGAGCTGCTGGACTCCAGCTCCAGCTAATCCTGCTCCAAGCAGCTCCGCTCACATTTCTGCTTCAGCTCCGATAGTCGACGGACGCATGACGAAAGAAACGTTACAAGACAAGAAATAGATTGAACAACAGTGATGAAGTATAATGAGGCCACGTCCTTGAACATTATTTAGCTCCTGGCGCTGGTTTGGTTGGATTGGATCCAGCTCAAACTGCGAGTCTGTTGTCTTTTTTTATTTTTTTACTCTCCAGACTTCTGGAGCGCCCGTTAGCAATCGAGTTGACGTGCAACTCCACAAGTTAAATCACCAAGAGTGATGTTTGGATGGTTTTTGGGTGTTTCACAGCAACGCGTCACAAAAACCATAAATTCACATTTAGTTTGTGTAGCCTGGAACCTTTAGCAATAATACATCTTGAGACTTGAAAAGAAATGTCCTTGTAAAACAGGGAGAGGTAATTCATATATAATACGGCTTTTTCAGGCTCCGCAAGTTAGTAAGCGAGAGAAATAAACACATTTGAGAGGTTAAAAACATTCACAGCAATACTTGGCATACTATGCAGTACCATTACTTTTGGCAGCAATGGGCACTCTGTGCAGTATTGGTATCGGCGCATCCTGAATCAAGACAATAATGAAGCTGTTGTAAAGAGTTTGAAGCTTCAGCATCAGCTGGGGGCAGTCCGGAGGTTGGTGGTTAATAATAGGGTTTAATAAGGTACGTTTTCAATTTTCCATCATGCTGCTCACTGTGCGGCCGGCACGCAGCAGAGCGGGATGGATTTAGTGGAAAGCGATTCCAGAAAGGGTGCAGTGAGAAGCAAGATTATAACCGTATGCTCAGTGCGAGAAACTCTTGCCGTCGTGAAAAACCTCTAAATATTGTCACACAGAATGGAGAGGCTGTCGGTTTTCCTAATTCCAAATGTTTGACAGTGACACTGAGCTGCAGAGAAAAGCCCTCGGTTTGCAGCGGTCCAGACCCGAGTGGGCTTCTGTTACATCATAAACAATCTGGCAGAGTTCAGACTGCTGAGAGAAACAAACCCAACCGGAGCCAAGTATTATTTTGGCCTGTCGTCAAGTTACTCAACAGCAGCTGGCACGGGCCGGCCCGTCTTGGCCAAAATTCCTGTGATCGGCATGAAGCAAGGCAGCGTTGTGACGTGGATCTATAGGGAGTGTGGAGGACCGCTGCGTCACGTCCAGTTGTGTCCTGCTTCGTTCATTCACATCTGATCACCAACAATGAAGAAATTTGGAGTTCGCTGTGGGGCAATATCAATATTTGGAAATCACAAGTGACTGAACTGCAAAATATTTCATCTGACCAAACGTGGCGGTCTGTCCCTCGGTCTCCAGTGGACAGTGTGGTTAGTGTAGAGAGACTGCAGGACTGGACAGAGGCTGCGTGGAGGCGACATAGAGCTTCTGCACATCATTTGCGTATGGCGCATGGATTAGGCTTTATGGCCTTTAAGAAGTACTCGTATTGAGGTAAATGTACTGTTTCTTTAAGAGAGTAGTGTCTGCGCGTCCCTGTTTCAACCCCAAACCACATTAGAGGACTATAACTGCTTCAATACTGTCGCTGATGTACTGTTCTGGCACGTGGAGATGACACATAAATAATGAGGTTATTTCTTTTTCCTCACAGCGATTCGGCTTCTACTTTTCTCTGTGAGGACGTTTACGTCTTCTCCATGTGCGTCCCTGGGCTTCCCAGGTCTGCCTCAATCCAAAGACGCGTGTCTCACGTTGACTAGTGTGACTGTGTCTTCCTGTGTGAGTGATGGCGGCCTGTCCGGGGGTGACGTCACGTGAAATCGACTTCTCAGGCGAGTGCAGAAGATAAATGAATGTTTGATCTATTTGTGAGCCAGTTGTGTTTCCAGTGAGACGTAAAGAAGCTTCCAGAAATCTGGAAAACGAGAGCAGCTCTGACCGACACAGTTTTCTCTAAACGGCATCGTGGTGACGTCACAGTGAAGAGAATCCGACGCAAGCTGTGGAGACCGGATCAGGTCTGAAGATGAGACCTGCTTACAGGAAGGTTCACGTTGTGAGCGGGATTTCATTCCTAGTATAAGAGTCCATGTACACAAGTGGCCTCCGTCTCTTATACATACCTCTCGATGTGTCTTTGCTTAGTGGAAGAGAATCTCTTCACTGTGCAAGCTCTTCACCTTCTGTCACGTTGACAACAGATTCTCTCTGCACACACAAAATATGAGCCGAGACACACAGATCCACTTTGAACCGGGACGCCCAGCCTGTGTAATTCCATCGTGGGCCCTCCCCACGCTGGCGTCCCGGGTTTGTTTGTGTTGTATCTGGTTCCCGGTGCCATCTGCCCTCCGTGGCCGCTTCTATCGCACTCTGCAGCAGGCCCTCAGTGGCCTGCTGTCCTCGGGACTTGCCTCCTCTTGTCCAAACAAAGACGTACCCTGACAAACACGGTGGAGCGGTGGAGTTCACCAGGAACGTTGATTCTGCTGCTGCCCGGCTCTCCAAGCTCCAGAACACCAGCTCTGAGCTCCTCCTGCAGCCGTCGGTATTCGGGGAACAAGCGTAGATAAGATTCTGTCACAGAATCCTGCAGCTCTGTCATCCTATGCCTTTCTTCATTATTTTTTGCCAAAATTGTGACAAGCAGGAAACATACTCATATTACATCTTGGTGATCTCTGCCAACAGAGATGACGTCGTCCTGAAGTCCCTCCAGAATTGCCCCACTTCAGACCAAGCGCCCCTCACTGTCGGCTCATTAAACTTCTGCTGTCCGACAACCCTGACGGCTCGGCGGCCGTCTCACATGTCCTCCAAATAGATCAAGAGCTGGAAACGCAAAAAACAAACTGAAAGACAACAGGAGGTAAAGGCGACATGAACAGGAAACAAAAACAAAACCTTAGCGAATTCACAGAATTTCTACCGGTGGTTTTCTTCCAGTCAGGAGGTTGGTGTGAACAAATGTCATCAGGACTGGGTGAATGTGAAGCATGTTGAGGCCTCTGACGAGGGAACGCGTGCACTGAGCCGTCAAACTGAGCAACTTGTGTTTGTTGATTTGAGTTACAGAGAGTTGTGATTCGCGTCACGGCTGCGTTGCATTAAAGAGACTATTGAGGTCAGCGGCGTCTAAATTTGAAGTATCTCCGATACCACAGACGCCCACGGCAACGCAATGTTTATATCAACGGCGAGCACATGCAAGAAACCATACATTCATAACTTTTTCGGGAAATTTAAAAGTACCAACTTAACGCTAAGTAGCTCGCGCCGGCACGTTTGTGTTAACTGTGTCGTCACTTCCTGTCTGACAGTGGAGACTGCACAGGAAATGCACCACACCATCGTTTTCATCGAGAGTCAAACTGCAACTTTCATATTGGAGGATAAACTCGGTGAACCTCGGTTACCCAGATTATCCAAGTCGGGGCCTAAACTTCCCCCGGAGTGAGCGTGAGCAGTGGGTGAAGAGCGCGGTACAGTCCAGACTGGCCGGCAGCGACAGATGAGTTATGCAATACTGAGGCGTGACATTAAGAAGAGACTTGCTGAGCCTTTTGGGAGGCAGTAGATTGATCCTCCAGTCCAGGGTTAGGGTGAGACGCCGCATCACATCTCCTGAGAGCTCCTGCTCCGGATGGCTGATGTCAAAACTATTGTGTTCAAGCTAAATGAGTTCGATGCATCAAACCTTCTGGCCTATTTAATTTCACTCCTGGGGGGACATGATTGTGATGGCTTCTATTTTTAACTCTTTTCAAAGGTTTTTTGGGTTGTTTTTTTTTTTTTCTTTCTATAACTAAACATCCTTGGCAGCTCTGATGATTGTCCTGAAACCAACCTGTAATCATTTAATGCACTGTACTTGTGCAGGAGGGGGAGAAAGAAAAAAAAGAAAAAGGAGAAGAAGACCGTCCTTCACACTGCTGTCCTAGAAATTCTCTTTTAACTGCCGTTGTGTATTCCGTTTGAAGCCCCGGCTTGACAGCTTCATTTGTGAAGTGTCTCAATTAGGCGGAATATTTCTGCCGACATATCTCTACGCCCAGACTGTCTCACTAGAACATGAAAGCCCGGGCTTAAGGAAGTCATCACACACCTCGGTGGAGAGAGAAACACACACACACACACACACAAACGCTAAAAATAGAGGCAGCTATCCTACTAACGCTGGTTAATGCTCCTCAACCCAGACGGTTAGATTTGCATATCTTTAATGTGCTTCTTCTTTCTTTTTTTTCCTTCTCTCTCCTTCCACTCTGTTTTTTTCCTCCCTCGGTCTTTCTGTCTTGTGTGAAACAGTCTGGGCTCTTATAGGAACTCTCAGGAGGCCTTGCAGTGCATGTTGGGAGGGAGCTTTTTGTAACAGAAAAAAAAAAAAAAAGCGAGCTGAAAAGACTTCAACAACTGTGGTAATTAGAGATTTTGGAAAGGCGAGACACTCCCTCCACCGCCGACCCCACCTCTCCCGCTCTCTGGGTGCTTCCCCCATCGCCCTGTCACTCTCCCAGGTCTTTCAGGCCGGTGTAATGGCCTCCATCTGGTCTGTGCCTGGGTGGTTGGAGGGGTGGAGAGGAAGGTATTCAGTCCCTCCGGGCTCTATAGGACGGCCATCTGGGCCGAGGCCACGCCCCTCCAACACCACCGCCCCAGCCCGCCAGGCTGCACGGGTCCCGGTGTGCCGCCACCGCCGCCACTGCCACCCCGAGTCCGCCACAATGAACACAATGGGTCCTGGCCCGCCTGCTTCCAACGACCACATGAGCCTTTCAGGAAACCGTAGGCGCTCGCAGTCTGTTCGCGGGCCGTGCCGCTCCTGCTAGCGTGCAGTTAGCATATGCTAGGTTGCAGACGGACGGCGGCGCAGCGCCAGTTGGTGTCTGGCCAACATGCAGTGTGTTGATCAAGCTCAGGGGAAGGGATTCCTTTCTCCTCCTTCGCAGAGACGGACAGCTTTAAAACCTCACCGTCGCTCATTAATCAACTGTCTGATGAGGAGAAGCTGCTCCCGCCACGCAAACCTCACTGACGCCCATTTAAACTTGTTTTGTTTGTTTTTGTTTGTTTTTTTGCATTTTCTTTTCAGAAATATTTCATGTTTAACACTGACGGAGATGTAGTTATCATGTCGGGCCACTAGTGGGTGCTGTTGTTTGCATTTCTAGTGAAGCCATCCACACGTGCATGCGTAGAACAATTTGCTGTAAATATTAACAAAGGAAGCTCACAGATGACCAAGTTGGATTGTTTTTACAATGACCCTCAACTCTAAACCGACCAAGTCCCAAGAGAACGTGGCGTCATGACACTGCAGTGATGCTCGAACTGTCACTTCAGGTGGAGAGTATCAACCTTAGAGTTAAAATAAATCTGTCTTCTAATTTGAAAGGATGATTATAGACAAACTGTATAAACAGACTTCCTTTCTCTATTTGATAGATTTTGTTTGAATAATTGTTGCTAACGACACAGTAAAGAGTGAACTGGAACCAGACCATTGTTTCATTCCAACAGATATATTTACTTATTAAATAGCCCATCGCGATGGAGACTTCACCTTCTCTAAACACAGCTTGACTCCCTTAAGAGCTGACCAAATATAAACAGTCCATCCTGTTAGAGCCGACTGTACACAGTTTATTTATTCCCCTCACTTTAAATAAAGTTCCCTGCTGATCATATGGCCATATGTAAATAATTTGAAATGAGGCCGTGCGCTGGTGTCCGTAGCAGCGGCTATCGTGACTTTCAGCCGGTTCCACGTTTCTAAACAAGCTGTGTTGACACTATGGAGAGGGGAGCGTCGCTGAGGAGAGTGCGGTCTCCAGGAATCCACTACTTCGGTTACACTTTTCCCTCGTGCCTCACAAGGATAAATAAATCTGCTTGATACCAAGACCGTCGGTATCTACAGATTGTTGACGGTAGATATTTAAGGACCTGCACACACTCGGAGAGCCTGTACGCTGATGAAACGTCAAAGTTGCTGACAATGTACAAAACGTACTTGTTGGGCTTTGCTGTACTGACATGCTAACCTTTAGCCGATACCGAGTACCGATACTAGTATGTATTAAATGCCATAAAGCCTAATTCATACTCTATTCAGAAACAATGTGTGAAGGTTATTGCGCGGCTGGAAACCATCTCCTTTCAGTCTCTGCGTCGGCGCTATGCACTCCTCCAACCACCTTACTTTTCTTTTTTTTATAAATATACCGATTTACTATGCAACCTGACAAATTTGAAGCCATTTTGAAAAGAATGGAGGAAGTTTACACTGTCCAGATGTGCTTGGCGCGTCCTTCCCTCAGACAAGCACCATTATATTATTGTAGCTTCAGACTGTTCTGGATTGGAGCAAATAAATCTTAATGGAATATTCAGCTTGGAAAAAAAACGCCCCGGTAATTGAGGATGATATCCATTAACACCACGTTGTTATTAAGGTATATAAGAGACATCTCACTGGTGAATAGAAGAAATCACAGCCACTATCCAGTCTTCTGAAACGAGTTCTAATATTTTCATCCTGCCTGATTTGACCTCCACAGCAGAAAACCTATTAGTTCCTTTTCCTTTAATGCACAGCGACTGATACGGGAGGTTCCAGTTCTTAAATCTGCATTTCCTCCGGTTTCTTTATTTCCAGCTACAGCTCGAGGCTTGAAAAAGGCTTGAAGGATCCACATTAGGCAGGAAGATCTGAGAGCGATACTGCGGCTGTTTTCAAAAATCACCAGGCTTTTCAAACCAGATTGCTTTTCTGCGGAATGGAAAATGGGAATGAAGAGGAAAAAAAAAAGAACTGATTTCAGCTTGTTTGTTTGCTGAGATGGGATTTGGAGGGAAAAGGTTTGTGAGGTTTTGGCAGATTCTTCCCTTTGAGAGACAGTGCCATTTTTATTAAACTCTTTTACAAGTTAAACTATAAATGCGCCAATGCTACTTTTTTTTAAGGGCGGTCCGAACAAGTACTGATCCAATAGAATAAGAATGTAAGCAAAATGTTCATAACTAAATTTCTTGAAATGTCCCTGTATAACAGATATTACTGTAAAGTTCATATTGTTGATATGCTGAGGAACAGAAACGGGCGGCGTCATGTGACCCAGTTTGTATTGGATCCCAGTCAGACATGAGGCACAGCTCTCCACTGCCTCACCTGGGATTTCTGCCCTGGATTTCATCCACTAATACTTTTTACTTCGTAAAATATCAAAAATGTGTAGAGTCATGCTGAAAATTAATCTTTAACACAAATCAGTGGAAAATATTCATCTTTATTTTATGTAAGTTTTTCTTCTCATGGTGGCGGTTCAGGCACACCGAGTCAGATTTCACACATCGGTCATTATACGCTACATGCTGCGTCTGTGACCCCCCCCGTCTCCGGACCCATCTGAGCGAAAACACGGCGGTTGGGTTTGTTCCTCCAGGCTTCGGTCTGTCTCTGCCTCTGGCCCGCGGTCCGCCCGTCTGTCACCCCTGACTCTCCCCTCTCCGTCTCCCGACAGCCCTCCCAGCCCTCGCCAGTGGAAGAACGCCGGGCACGGTGCCAGCGAGCCGGGGCGCCAGTTGAGCAGTCCATCAGTAGCATTAAAGACATGTTATCCACCCGAGTGTATCCGTCTGGCTTAGAGCCCTGATCCCCTGTCCGAGCCCCCCCCCCCTCCCTGCGCTGCCCCCGGTGCTCCACCAGGGGCCCGGGGAAAGTGCAGGCAGCCCCGTTCTTGCTTTATCAGCATGGCACCCGGGCACCCAGGTCTCTTAAAACACGTACACAAATAAATGAGGGGCGCGCTGGAAATAACTGCGTTCTCATCCGCGGCCAAGCTGCCCTGCTGGTCAGGTCATTGTCTTTAAAGGAACCGGGGACCAAAGAAAGCAAAGCCTCGGCCGACCTCCACTGAATCAGCTCTTTTAGAAAACAAAGTCACCAGAGTTCGTTTTATAAAATAGACAAGAGCCTCTGCAGCGGCTTAAAAGGGCCGTTTGTTTCCTGTAATACTTCGTCCAATAATGGACTTGCTGCTTTTCAGCACGGCTAAAAATATTCTCTTTCTCCTTTTTTGATCCTGAATATAGGAGAATCATACTGCGTCCTGTCCTCATTCTATCTGCTTTAATATAACGGTCACTGTTGGTGGATCTTGTTTTCATTGCTGCCGTCACATCAAGGGTCAGATCATCAGGCGAACAAACAGCGCTCTCCATTTGTGTTTCACACAAACTCCTGTTCAGCAAAGCTTTGGAAATATAATCGTGACCATTTGATGCGGCTGATTTCCTAAGATGTCTTTGCTATTTTGACTTCATTTCATAAATATACATTTTAAAAATGTTTTTTGGATCAAGTATGTATCTCTGCTCTGAGAGACCAAACCTGCAGGTCTTTTTGACCCTGACCTGGACGACTCACAAAGTACTCATTTAAAAAAAAAATAAATAAATAAAAATTTGTGAGTACTCGTACTTTAAAGAAGTGTAATCCATGTCATGTAGTGACAGTTTAGACCAGACCTCCACCTGCTCCGGTACCTTCGCCACGATTTCTACAATGACACAAACGGTTTTATAGTCGCTCTACTGTATCTGCTGTCGTGTACACAAGGTCCTCATGTTACTGCGCCCGGTACTACTGGGATAAACACCCATAATGAAGTGTGTTATTAATAGTCCTGGCACACTGCAGCAGGAGAAACAAAAGCAGACCTTGCTCCTCTTGACCAGTTTCTTTTGGTTTAAAAGTGGAGCGGCGAGCTTGACGGGTGTGAATGTAGGGCTCTGCCTTGCTTAATCATCAATAATGTAGCAGGTAAAAAGAAAAAAAAAAACCTTCTGCATAACCTGGCGTGATTGAAGTTCTCATTTGTGGATTTCATGGTGTGGAAGACGGCAGGACCTCTTTCTGTGTGGGTCAGTGCTCTGATTCTACCGTTGTTTGTCTTCACAGTGGCCGTGGACGAGTCCTGGAGTGACGGAGGCTACGAGGGGAAACAGAGGTCTGTCAGTCGCCTTATCTGAATGGATGGGAATCTATATTTCTGACCTTTTTTTTTTATCTCCTTTTCTTTTATCTTTTGATACGGCTGTGAAACTCGAGGTCGAGTCATTCTTGACAGGCTCTGCCGACACGTACACATGCCAGCCTTGGAAGTGAAGCATTGGTTAAGATAAATACAAAGTGGAAAAAATATCCAACTACTTTTGACCTGATGTACTGCCATATTTAGTAGCCGTCACAGGCAGCTGTGTCGAGTTGATCCAGCTTTCACTGATTTTACTGATTTATGGTTATTGAATTTACCTTTTGAAACGTCCTCATACACATTTTCTTCCACAGAGTAGGGCTGTAGTACTCGATTCTGGATTCGAGACGTTCTTTTTCATGGTTTTTTTTTGTGTTGTCTCGGACTCCTTGGTACTTGCCATTGGACTAGCGAAATATTTTAATCATCTCGACCGAGTCCAACTCTGTTTTGAAACCTGGGTTAAAGCTTGAATCTTTTTCTAATTATTTTTTAATTGACGCAAATCCACCCCCACCACAAGTCTCCACCTTCACAACAGTCCCGGATATGGGGAGGCAGTATTTTTGCTGCAAAGCCCCATTTAAGTAGCAGCAGCTCCATTTAGCTGCAGTTTCATGCAGCGAGCCTCCAGACGTCATTTGGATGGAACATGAAAAAAGCGGCCAAAGATACCCCCGCATCCGTCTAACTGATGTGTCCAGTAGAATCTCGGACAAGGGACCCGGTAAGAGCGGGTAAATATTCGAGTATGGAGAGGTTTTTACTGTTAACGTACGTTAATGAGGGACAGCCTGCTGTGAAGTTTACTTCAGTCAAACATGAGGCCCGTTGCACCAAAACCGGCCGTTAAATCCTCCAATCCGGCCACAGAATCCACGACGCAAGTGGATATGCCTTTTGTTTAAAAAAAACAAAAAACATGTGTAGGTGAATAGTTTAAAAAAAGCAACATTGTTTTTGTTGTTTAACTGCACACACAAGGTTGTTCCATTTTCAACGCTTTATTCACAGTGAGGATTGCAGGACATCTAGGAAGAGTTGGGTAAAATGAAATTCCTCTCATTTTGTGGTCGTGAAAATATTTGTTTTCTCTTGATCTCATCTGGACGTCACGTGACCTCATGCGTTTGCATTATTTGCAGCCCAGAGGTGTGGTACAGTACAAAGCATTCGCTGTGAGAAAGCCCCGCGGCGGTGGACGACGTGGGGCATTAAGAGCTCGCGTCCTCCTGGGAGGCAGTCAACATCTCCAATTAGTCTCATTTAAAACATGAAACCATCCCTGCAGCGGCCAGGTGGAGGCAGGAACGGAGAGACGGAAAGATGAAAGACTGAAGGGCTTCAGAGTGTTTGGCAGGACAAGAGCGGTTTGAATTCCCAAATATCTCTCAGGTTTCCACCTGAAAAAAAGACCTTCATAATAATCCCACTTGAAGTTTTTATGTGAAGCTTTCACTGGAATAAAAGACACATTCTTTGTCTTCCACAACAGAACCGTCAGTTTTGGTTCACCGGGGCCACGGTGACTCTCAAGATTGTGGTGAATATTGATGTAAAACAGACAACTTGTGGGGGAATTCGACTGACTTCCTGCTCTCGTGCTACTGTTACAGGCCGACGTGGGAGACAAGTGAGAAACTTTAGTCAACAAGACAAGTCGTGTCTTTAAAAGTGTAATGACCACGGAAATAAAAAAACAACAGACGAGGGAAGCTTGGAACTTTTGATCTTAAATGACGAGAAATCAAACTGTAAATAAAGCAACTGTGGTATCTAAATGTGGCGTTGGATCAGCGCGGTTTTATTAGGTCCAGATTTTAGGTTTAGTCAAGGTTTTACAGTTTATTAGGATTTTGCTTTGGTTTGTTGATTCATCATTCATTTGTGGATGTGGTAATACATCGACTGATTAAATCTGAACTGTGGACAATCGAGCTGAAGTCTAATGCACTGATCCTCCCTCATAATAACAATAACATGGTGCTATTCTTTAAAAAACATACTTGAGTTGTGTGGATTACAAACCACGGTGCCGTTCGTCTTCCTCATATCCAACAACAAAGACTTTTATAGCAGGTCTGATGCTGGTGTTTGTTCTAAAACCATGTTTGTGTCTGGCAAAATACATTTTCTTTGAGGAACTTTTCACTTTTTGGTTGGATAAATGTTTCAGCACTGCGAGCACCGAACCATGGAGGCGTATGAAAATAGCAGACACACTTAAAATAAACCCTTTTGGTCTGAAGCTTTCCAGAAAACAGTAGAACTCAATCAGATTGGTTTAAACTTTGAGACGAAATCTGTTTTTTCCACTGAGGAGATTCAGTTTGAAGGCCGTGTTCACACTTCGCTCATTTCTCCTTGTTAGGATCACTCTGTTACATACGGAAGAGTATTAGTGCCATTGAAGGAAAACAAATAAAAAATTCGAAGGCTAAAAAAAATGTATAAGAAAAAATCTCGAGTTTGGTTTTCGACTTTTTTTCTGAAGTGCATGAGGTTTTTTTGTTAGTTTTTTTTTAGCTTCCAAATTTTTTTTCTCCTTCAGTGACCCTAATACTCTTCAGTAGTTACGCCTGCAAACAACCTGCAAATTGATTAAAGTTGGATCAAACTAATGAAAGAGAGGAGAACCTGATCAAGACTGTTGAGATGAAACTGGGAGGGCGGAGCCAGATTAGAGGGCGGAGCCAGAGGAGACCTGAAACAGGAGATGAGTAAACACATGATCATGAACTAGAATCATCAGAATGACCCCAAACCTCCACAGCACTCAAGTATTAAAATGTAGTAAATTAGAGATACACCGATACCAGTAGAGCGTATCAGAGTACCCGACGAGTATTTTACATAACGTCTGGGAACGTATTGGAAGAGGTCGCGCTTACAAATTCCCAGAAGAAGAATCCTTTGGCACGATTGCCTCTATCTTCTCTATATTTAATGGTAGAACAGCATCAGCTTCCCAATGTGGCGGCGGAGAGAAGAGCCATTAACTGACTCACTTTGTCCTCCTGCATTCAGTGAGGAGACCCTCAGAACAAGCCTTTTCAGTCTTTACGTGTCGTCCATTAATGCCGACATCAAGTTATTTTGACCTGTGCCGCGAGTCGTTAGAGTGAGCACTTGTCAACAGTTGTGACTTGAGGAGAGCCATTCTTTCTTTCCCGTGACGGTTAATGTGTTCAGCAGCACTTAGGAAGTACTTCCCCTCTTCTTTTCCTCGCCGAACAACCCCCAGTGGCGTCGACACTGACGCAGGAGCCGTCGTTCTTCTCTGGAGGTTGAGGAGCTTGAGGAAGTCACAGACGGCAGCGTCCTCCCGCCTCCTTCCACCTGCTATCGCCTGTCGGTGAGATGCAGTGGGTCACAGCCTTCCCGTGCGGCACCAGAGAACTCAAGTGCTTTGCTTGATAAAGGATTCGCGGTACGGCGGCACAACGCTCTGCTGAGTGGGGTTTCTTTTCTAAAAGACTGATATCAGCAGTGCCTCAGAGACTGGTCCAGTCAGCACTGCCCATGTGGCTTTTGTTTTTTGTTTTTTTTTTATATCATATTTGCTGCACACGAGTTCACCTGCTTGACATTGTTTTGCCATCTGGATCATTTCAACCACTTTTCTTTGGATTGTGCACAAATGCTGGGTGACAATCTTGAAGTCAAACATCCCATGTGCTGCTGTTTGCTGCACACATTTTAGTGTAATTGAACTACACGTCAAGCCAGAACCTCTTCAGATCCTCCTAAAGTCTTGCTCAAGGGCAGTTGAAGGATCCACCGGATGAGTTGTCTGAGGCGTGTTCCTTCGCTCGTCTATATGATGACGGAACGTTTTCATAAACTTCCACCTCCTTCCCGCCGTTCTGTAAGAGTTGTCTTTTCAGTGGCACCGGGATGGAGGTTTTGTTGTTTTCACCTGAAGTGGTTGGACTGTCACCGTGCTCAGAAACAAACGGGTGTGTTCGGTTTATCTCACCAGTTCGTCTCATTATGATTCAACCGCTCAGAGTAAAAACAAGCTCAATGTTTGAAGCAGAATATTGCTTTAGGGACTATCGATGATAATTAATATTCTCCTGTGTCTGTCATCAAAATGGTTCCTGGCGTCTCCCGTTGAGATTCTGCTTCCCATGAAACATTCCCGGCCTGCATTTGCACCGCTTTCTCTCCTTGTTGAGTCGACCCCTCTCTGTTTTCTATAAGTATTCCTCCTCCTCTTCCTCCTCCTCCGTCCTCTAACATTCCTCTGGCTGCCCGTCTCCACCAACAATCCAGCCGCATAAATTACAGCGTGTCCTCACACAACCTGTGCACATCCTCACAGCCCGAGACCCACTTTTACATTTTTGTCAGACATTATTCTTGACCACGTACGATAAAAATAAAAAAAAACGCTGGTTTTTGCCAGCTCTGGGAGTTTTAGCTTTTATAAAGGCGGGGAGAATTGATTGAAGAAGAACTGCTATGCTTGTACATTTAAATACCACATTACCTCGCAGTGACCCCCTCACTGGATCAAATATTCCCTCAAACTATATATATATTTATCGCTTCTGGAAATCGTAATTGCAAATACAAGGTTTGAGAGGCTTTGGCAAGCAGATTATACGTATCATCAAAAAATACCACGCGGGGTATTTGTTTCTTTGTCGCAAACGATGGAAAGTTTGACGCCTGCCTTGCTTTGCAAGGCTCCTCGCAGGGACACAAGTTGTCAAAGTTTTTTTGTCTTGAAGCAGATGTGAACTGAATAAGTCGCCTCCCATGTGTTATTTATTTAGCGTATTATTGCTGCGTCAGTTTGATTAAAGCAGACCTGGTCTGAAGTCCATTCACAGAGGTTGAACTCATTACGGAGGAATTGATGCGTAATAATGTGCAATTAAGAAATTAAGTGGGCTTTAACAACTTTCAGATAATTCGCCCCTCAATTGCCAACGAACGCTCGGTGCCAGGAAGTCAGGAAGTTTCGGTTTTTCTCTGGTAGCTGGAATACCATGATGTTTTGTGGACCCTTGGAAAAACTTTTGAATTGATTGAAGCTGGATTTTTTCATTTTCTTTAAAAAAAAAAAAAAAGGATTTCTGAGGCCATGTTGCAATGACTTCAAGTGAAAACACAAAACTTTTCGCTAAGATTTAGGCGTACGTTTACATGACACTGATGCTCGGAGCCACTGAAAATGCAACTTAAAAAAAAAAAAAAAAAAAACGACTCTCGAGGAGGAATTATTTATAAAAATGCTCTGTCGTCGTGAAAAACGTGACTTTCTGAAACGGTTGGGCTCCATCCATCCATAAATGCTGCTACTGCTCATGCCCACCACGGCCGCAGTAACACATCTTAATAACAATCCAATTGGCCGTCTGTCCGTACCGTGTTCTGCCATTGTTAATGTTTAGAGCGTATTATTGTGTTATCTGTGTGGTTTAATTACAAAAACGAACGACTGCTTTGTAAATGTGAGTCCAGAGGAGTCGCTGCCTCACCAGCCAGGAGCCTCACCGCACCTCACTGGTGCCGAGGTACTACATAGTACCAGGACAATGAACACAGACCAGACAAAACTATTCAGGCCTTGTTAAGCGACACACATTTTCCAAAACGGTTCATGAAAAGATTTGAACCCTTTGCATTGGGGGGAATATCCGCCGAATCCCAATTCGTTCAGAAGGTTTGAAAGTGTCTGCCACCGTAGTGCTTTGATACTACCGGACGCCTTCAGAGGACATCGCCTGCAGTGAAAGGTGACGAGGTCAGAAGATCACCAACCGCAGCTCGGTTCGGTCACTTCCCGTAGAAATTAAGCACTTTTCATGTAAACTGTGAAATTGCCTCAGACCGAGTAAATATAGCAGGCGCCACCTTTAACCCACGTTGAAAAGAGCTTTCAGGCCTTCGTCTTGATCATTCTGTGTGCATTCCAGGATTGTCTCCGGCTCACTCTGGTGTGCTTCAGCCCTGAAAGAAGGCCGACGTCGCCTCGCTGACAATCAGACGCTCCTCTTTGTGCTCCTCTCTCCGGGTCAATGCCGGAGTCCCGAGCTGCTGGAATTTTCGTCAGCATACTCGGAGCCCAAATGTCACATTGTATTTTCTGATGAATACCAACGCCGCGGATTATCGCATTTCTTTCCACTTTCCGTTGCGCGCTGAGTTTAAGCTGCCGCAAGTCGGGTGTGGGCAGCCCCTCCAGGAGATGACTGTACTGTAATGATCAGATCTCGGGTTTGCGCACGGGAACAAAAGCTCTGAAATATTCGTCTCCTTTGCCGTCTCAGAGCTCCCGAGCCACGGCAGCATCCAGACGCTGGTGGCGGTGAGGGAAGAGACGAGACACTTACGGAGACAGGCTGAGAAAGTGAAGGACAGAAAGAGGACAGGGTTACTTCAAGTACTTCTGAATACTTCGAAATCAGTGATCACAAGGCAACCAGGCCATGTACCGGGGAAAGAAAAAAAAAACAGACACTGACTTATGTTACCTTCAAGCACTTTTCACTTTGTCCTTCAGAGACTGGAGCCAAAATTACAGCGTTTTATGATGTCAGGTCTTTCAAAAAGATGAGATGTACGACTGGCGGTAATCATTTGTTTACTGAATTCTAATCATGCGAGGCCGAACCCTTCTCTGGTTTGACTTATTTCATCTTTTTTTGTTTCGTTCTGTTTTTGGGTCAAGGACACCGTGTTCACTGAGGAAACATATGTCTGATCGCCCAGATTCTTTACTTACAACTTCATCCATTGATCTTCCACACTGCTTCATCCAGTTCACTCCGTGTGTGCTGGCACTACCAGCGATAATATGCTGAGTCATTTTCACCTGGGCAGGTAGCCGTCCATATCAGGACCACACCAGCAGGACATTTACTGTCACCAGTTTCCCCACAGAGTTTTACTGTTGAAGGTCTCATTAACCAGCTGCCCGACACATTAATGATCTTTATGGCAACTGCACACTCGCTATAATGAGTGTGACGACTTTTCTGTTGGATTACATGACCAAATTGGAGTTTCATGCCTGACCTGTAAACCTACCAAGTCTCGGGAGAATAAAAGGAGTCAAGGAAACGTGACACTCTGGAGGCCAGAGTTGTTGTCCATCGACTGATGCATGTGCACAAGAACTATTTATTTCTAGAAAGTGTTGTTTTTGCTCGATTACACAAGCATTTTGAAAAAGTTGCACCACCGTGGCTCCCAAAATGAAACTAAAATTTAGCGTTTTCACTTGGAATGGTTGTGAATGGATCCTGAGCACGGCTTTGTCTACACTCCGCTGGTTTTTTTTTGTTTTGTTTGTGTTTGTGTTTGTTTTCTACAAGCACAATGACGGCCTCTGTCGCCCAGGTGACATTTGCAATTTACAATTGCAAATGCATCGGTGTTGAAGCGTCACGATGCTTTGCAATTGTTGTATTGGTTGAAATTCCAGGTGGAGACAGCACACACATTGGGTTCTGTTGCACTTTTCTAACCTTCCAGTTTCCTCCAATGTGCTCGAGCCTCGTTCACATCCTGGTGTCTGATTGGCCGTCGAGGGAAGCCTTCTGATTGGCCACATGTTGCATCCAGCCAGAGTCTGCGTGACTCTGCTCACGGGCAGATTTGTCCCCGGGTTTCAGGCTCCGCCGACCAATCACAGTGAAGAACACATCCAAAGTTCCCAATTCACTGAGAAATGATGTGTGGCGGAGCGAAACCTGCCAGGATTCAGAGGAAAATGCTTAATTAGATGAAAAGCTGCAGGATTTAGAACCTTCATTTAACTCATTTTGCCAGAAAGAAGCTGGGTTCTTTTTTTTTTTTGTGTGTTTCAGTTTTAATTCAGTGAACACACACACACACACACACACACACACACACACACACACACACACACACACACACACACACACACACACACACACACACACACACACACACACACACACAGAGGAGTGTAACCCAGCCTCGACCTGCTCAGAGCCGCTTTTTCAAAATCAGCCTCACTGTGGAATTTTGATTTTAACACGATGAAAAGCTTCTTTTTTTATTATTATACACACTGGATCCTTGTTCTGATGAAAACATTTAAATGTGTTTTAACTCTTTTTAGAAAGGGACTCTGTCAAAGCTTCTTTCCATTTGCGCCACGCTGAACTCGTTCTGCTTGACCTGTGAGCTCATCTGCATTCAGAGTTTTCACTTTATAGAATCGTCTGCTCAGGACGTCTCAGTGTCTCTTCGCGTGATACTTCTGCGACTGAGGGGTGTGACATCCATAAAGTAACACACTACCCATGATTTCTCTTCAGGTGTGTGTGTGTCTGTGTTTATACCTGAAAGCATTGATCAGTTTGGCGTCTGGTTACACACAGTTTTTGCGTTTTGGTTTCGGAGACGTTTTTCTAAAATGGTAAAAAATGCTGAAGATGAAGTGGTTTCCATGTTGGGCCAAGAGCTTTGCAGTGAACTAGATCCAGAAGACGGTGCCATCAATGAGAGTCGCCAGCTTTGTGGTCGGCGCCATTGTTGTTGTTGTCCGTCTCCTCTCGCATGTGCAGATGCAGTATTTACTATGGCTGTTAAATTTTTTATTTATTTATTTGTGCTTCTTGTCTTCAGGGGTGACGGTGTTGGAGGGTGACAGTGGTTTTTTTGTGATGACGTGTTGGAGGGAGACGGTGTTGGAGGGTGACAGTGTTGGAGGGTGACGGTGTTGGAGGGTGACGGTGTTGGAGGGAGACGGTGTTGGAGGGTGACAGTGTTGGAGGGAGACGGTGTTGGAGGGAGACGGTGTTGGAGGGTGACGGTGTTGGCGGGAGACGTGTTGGAGGGAGATGGTGTTGTAATGGTGACGGTGTTGGAGGGTGGCGGTGTTGTAATGGTGACAGTGTTGGAGGGTGACGGTGTTGTAATGGTGACGGTGTTGGAGGGTGACGGTGTTGTAATGGTGACGGTGTTGGAGGGAGACGGTGTTGTGATGATGACAGTGTTGGAGGGTGGCAGTGTTGTAATGGTGACGGTGTTGGAGGGTGACAGTGTTGAAGGGTGACAGTGTTGGAGGGTGACGGTGTTGGAGGGTGACGGTGTTGTAATGGTAACAGTGTTGGAGGGTGACAGTGTTGGAGGGCGACAGTGTTGGAGGGTCACAGTGTTGGAGGGTTACAGTGTTGGAGGTTGACGGTGTTGGAGGGAGACGGTGTTGTGATGATGACAGTGTTGGAGGGTGGCAGTGTTGTAATGGTGACGGTGTTGGAGGGTGACAGTGTTGAAGGGTGATGGTGTTGTAATGGTAACAGTGTTGGAGGGTGACGGTGTTGTAATGGTGACAGCGTTGGAGGGTGACGGTGTTGTAATGGTGACGTGTTGGAGGGAGACGGTGTTGGAGGGTGGCGGTGTTGAGGGTGACGGTGTTGGAGGGTGGCAGTGTTGGAGGGAGACGGTGTTGTAATGGTGACGGTGTTGGAGGGTGGCAGTGTTGTAATGGTGACAGTGTTGGAGGGTGACGGTGTTGTAATGGTGACGGTGTTGGAGGGTGACAGTGCTGGAGGGTGACAGTGTTGGACGGTGACGGTGTTGGAGGGTGACGGTGTTGTAATGGTGACGGTGTTGGAGGGAGACGGTGTTGGAGGGTGACAGTGTTGGAGGGTGACGGTGTTGGAGGGAGATGGTGTTGTAATGGTGACGGTGTTGGAGGGTGGCAGTGTTGTAATGGTGACAGTGTTGGAGGGTGACGGTGTTGTAATGGTAACAGTGTTGCAGGGTGACGGTGTTGGAGGGTGACGGTGTTGTAATGGTGACAGCGTTGGAGGGTGACAGTGTTGGAGGGTGACAGTGTTGGAGGGTGACGGTGTTGTAATGGTGACGGTGTTGGAGGGTGACGTGTTGGACGTGACGGTGTTGTAATGGTGACATGTTGGAGGGTGACAGTGTTGGACGTGACGGTGTTGGAGGGTGAGGGTGTTGTAATGGTGACGTGTTGGAGGGAGACGATGTTGGAGGGTGACGGTGTTGTAATGGTGATGTGTTGGAGGGTGACGTGTTGGAGGGTGACGGTGTTGTAATGGTGATGTGTTGGAGGGTGACGGTGTTGTAATGGTGATGTGTTGGAGGGTGACGGTGTTGTAATGGTGACAGTGTTGGAGGGTGACGGTGTTGGAGGCAGACCTGGTGATGGCCAGTAGCCAATCTCAGCCGTTTCTCCTCCAGCTCTGCTTTTCCTCTCCTTCCTTTGTGTTTCAGGAAAACAGATTAAATGAGCTGGAATCGGTCACAGAGCTGCTCTGCTCTTTATCATTTGATAAACTCTATTTCTTTTTTTTTTTTGCACTTCTATTCAATTGTTTTCATTTTTCTTTGAAGTAATAGTGATGGAGCTCTGCATTTTAAAGCACGTCAGCACTGAAGCAGACAAGAACAGAAAGAAAGAGCAAATAAAGTCGCACTTAAAATCTTCATTTTCTAAATAAACTGAACGGATTTTTCATCAATGTGAATTATGTTTAGCTTTGTTCATTTATTTTGAAAGTAATTAAATAGCACTGGTACCAGAATGGGGTTCAATACTGTAAGTAGTAAAATATCCCTGATAGAACCTGGTCTGTACTACCTCACCTCAGTACTACGTCATCTCAGTACTACGTCACCTCAGTACTACGTCACCTCAGTACTACGTCACGCATCAGTAGCAGCAAGACAGGAGATCAGAAGGGCTGACACCAGCAAGTGCAGTTTATTTAATCTTTTTCAGAGCTAAAGCCATTAAATACTTTTAATTTTATGATCTTAACCTTAATCTTTTTTGTTGTTGTTGCTTTTATTTAACATTAAAATTGTGATTTTAGGATTAGTTTCAGCACTTCAAGACCTGAGATAAGAGTTTTTACCGGTTTTATCAGTTACACACTCTTAAATGTTTCGTCAAATTGTCAAAATGGAATTTTACTTCGATACTTTTGCTTCCAAGATATACAACATCATATAAAATACATTCATGCTGATTAATGAAGATATAACGGATCAAATGGCTTGGTTTTATCATAAAATTTTTGATTTTGTTCATCTAAAATTTAAAAAAAAAAAAGTTTTTTCCATTGTGGTTAAATCATGTTTTTAACATTTTGTAATATTCATAATAGAAGCATCTTCAGTATTTTGTGGCTTTGACCTGTTTTGTTCCTTCCTGTCCCTCACTCCCAACAAGGAAAGACGTGCGATCGTCCGCAGGTTTGATGTTACAGTTGAAATAAAGGGAAACATTTAGATTAATGGGATTAACGTCCTGGATTAACAATCACCTGGATCGCCACACGTCTGATCAGAACGATTAGCACATGCTTGTGGTTCTCGTCGCGCCGCTTCCCTCCGTCTGCTCCGCGGCGCCGGCGATCGCAGCTGTCCAATCAGCTGCAGACACACACGCTTCCCGCTCGTCTGATTGGTCCACTGGTCCTCTCGTCTCGCGACCATCATTTAAACCTCGTTTTTGTTTAGTGGGGTTTTTTTTTTTGTGTGTGTAATTTGTGAAGGAGTGAACGGCAGATAGATCACCGTGTGGCTACTAGAACAGAGGAGGGAGGAGAGAGGGTGATGAAGAAAAGGAGGGGCGGACGAGTGCAGCAGTCGGTGGGGAAACGAGAGGAGAGACGGAGGAATGGAGGATGTTTGCGAGGCTGCAGACTCTCGGCGATGCAGCGATGGCAAATCAGGCCGAGGCAGGGTCATATGAGGACGCCGGCGGGGGGGGGGGGGGGGGGGGGGGGGGGGGGGTGGAGGAGGGGCTGAAAGATGGAGAGAGGAATCATGGGTAGAGGGAGGGAGTGAAACAAAAGGACGATGAAAAAGGCAAAACAAGAGGCTGAACGGCACGGATCCACCGACGGAACTGACGTTCCCTCCCGCCTGTCGGTGGATTCTGCTTTCTGGTGTCTGAAACCATCTTTTAATCTCCGTGTCACGGCATCATAATCTGGCTTTCATGAGATTAGTTTTGGTTTTTAGAACTTCAGAAATGATCATTTTAAGTCTTGATATTTGAGCCTTGATTTCAGCTCCGTGACACTGTGATTAATTCAGTGTGAAACCTTAAATCCTGACACCCGAAATCTGGATTTCCTCAAGTTTTGCACTCATCCCGGTGTTATTGGAAGGAAAACGACGCAGAGCGAGCCTCACGAGAATCCTGTTTTCTAAACGTAACTCGACAAGATGACAATAGTAAACTCTGCATTTTTATCGATAGCATTAATAATTGATGGGAATATTGTATTTCAGCACCCTGTCACCCTGGAATCACAGTGACGACTGTATGAGAGTAAAGTCACCTGGAATGACGATCCAACTTGTCTGTGTTTTGCCATTGTTAATGTTTATAGATAGTTTATAGATATAGTTTATAATATCGTTTATGATTTCACTTGTGGAAACAGACATTTTTTTTTTTAACCTAAAGCGCTTTTTGTCACCAATTCACAAAGACGATGCGTTTTGACTTGAAACCTCATGTAATTTGGCCATTAGAGAAAAGCAGCGGACATTGCAGTACCGCCAGCAGCCTTAGGGGGCAGTGTTTGGATTTTAATAAAGTATTAACTGGTAGAAGTTTAGAAAAACATCTGAATGACAACTTGAGGTGTTTTATCATCCACCGCAGCACAACGCTTTCTTCAGATTGTTCCTCTTCCTGTCACCATCAATCAATTTCTTCTTCTTCTTCTTCTTCTTCTTCTTCTTCTTCTTCTTCTTCTTCTTCTTCTTCTTCTTCTTCTTCTTCTTCTTCTTCTTCTTCTTCTTCTTCTTCTTCTCCTTCTTCTCCTCCTGAACTTCAGTCTTTTTGGTATTTCGCTGGTACGTAGATGTAGAACAACTCCCTCTGCTGGATCAAATGTCAAATATTCATTTCAACGCATTTGACTCGTGAAATATGAAACGCTGTGGCGTCGTTAGAAATTCATTCAAATACCAGTTTTCCTCAGTGAGCCTTTACAGTGTCTTTGCATTTGGACTGATTTTGCAGTCTGTTTGGGTTTTTTTTTTTACATGTATTCTTCGGTATTTGCTCAACATTTCAATCGAGCAACTAGTACAGAATTTACTCCTGTTTTCAAACTAACCTGAGTACAACCATCAGAAGATTTCTACTGTTCATGATGGACTTTCCTCAAAAAGCAGCTGCCTTCCTCCCCTCAGCACACTGAAAGTGAAGAAAAACGGTGTGATTTAATAAATTGTTTGTTATTTTTCTATTATTGTTTTTGCAGAGACTAAGCAGGAGAAAACAAGATTGAAATCTTTTAATCATTTCTCCATTAAAACACGACTCATCCCTTTGTTCGCTGCGGCCGCGATGAACCTTTTATCTGCCAGGAGGAGCGACTCGATCCGCTCTCTATCTCCGCTTCCCATCACGTCTGCCTGCAGCTTCAATTTCAGTCCTCCTTTCGCTTTGTCTTTTCCCAGAAAGATTCCCAAGAACGGAGCCAAGCCAGATCACAGATGAGCGATAAAAACCCTTCTGAGGACGGCGCTGTCCGAGGCGAGGCGGCCGGCCCGAGCCAACCGACGCCGATTAGTGATCCTCGCACAGGGGGCTTTTTCTTTCCTCCCACTCCACTGCCAGAGAATAAATTAGTGACCGTGCAACAAATTAGTGACTGTGCAGTTGAAGAATGTTGAGGAGCTTGGCATCAGGATGAAGATCAGGGGAAACAATTGATGAGTTCATTTAAAAAAAAATGTTTTTGTTGACAGCAGGTGCCTCTTTATTTTCATGACATGAGAGGAGGTTCAGGATCAATTATCGCTTTTTCTGAGTTTTAATCAAATATTTGATTCTCAAACTCCTTTTGTGGCGGAGTCCTCGACAGGTAACATTAAATTTAACTGTATTTTATTTGTTATTTTGAGACATGTCTATACTGAGTGTGTTCTGTCATGTTTCTGACCATTGAAAAACAAAAATCAATACAGTTGTGGAGAATATTAGCACAAAGTGGCCAAGAATAGAATTTCCTTTAAAGGGAAACTGAATATTAGACTGAACCTTTTCGGTTCTGCAGGAAAATCAGTGTGGAAGAAAACCTGAGATGCATTAATACCAATACAAATATTGGTTATTGGGTATAAAACCAGCAACCTCATCACCAGAGAGTGTTTTTACTCCGGGCCACGCTACATGCTTCATGCTACATGCTAAAGAGTTTTTTGCTCATATGCCAACGATGCTACATGCTACATGCTAAATAGATTTGAGTTCATATGCCAATGATGCTACATGCTACATGCTAAATAGATTTGAGCTCATATGCCAACGATGCTATATGCTAAACATAATTGAAGTATTACTGATACACTCATTAACAGCGAGCTCTGACTGCAGTCTACAGTCGGTATAGGACAGTGCTACGCACTGCACTATACGTTCGCACATGGAGTATGACTTGGGCTTTATAGCATTTAATAAGTACTCATAGTCATACTCACTCGGTATCGGCTTGTAGCTAAAGGTTAGTACTACTGCTTGTCTTTTTTTTTTTTTTAAAGATTACAAGTAAATGACAAGGAAATAATACTCAGCAGCGATCGGTTTATAAAAATCCAGTTTTCTGCTCCAGTTTCCATGAAATGTTTTCAGTCCTGGTCAAATCTGAAAACTCCAGTAAAAGCAAGAGGGGGCGGGGCTTAGCTCTGCTCTCCAGCGTTAGAACGGCGGCCGGCATTGTCCGGCCCGCGGTGCCGCCATTTCATGTCAAACGGACTCTGGGGAAGATTAGGAGATACTTTTGTCAGACGGGCCGTGGCTGAATAGCGAAAAAAGAAAAGGGGAAATTTAGAGAGTTGGTGGTGGTGGTGGTGGTGGTGGGGGGGGGGGGGGTGCAGAGCAAATGAAACTGGACGACGAAGAGCCGCGGGGAGACGGGAGTGAAAGGGAAAAAGGGGGCCGCGGAGGGAGGGAGGGAGAGGCTGGCGGATAGAGAGAAGGCCAAATGTGTCTGGGAAAGTTTGGGTAGCTGAGGTGCATTGTGGGAGAGCAGACGGGCTGTCTGGGGGGTCTGAGGTGTGGATTAATGCCAGCGATTGGATGAGGGCTGCCGCAGTCGTGCGTGAGCAGAATATCAGACGGGGAGGAAGAGGAGGAGAGAGGGGAGAAGATGGAAAGGGTACAGGCAGGATTTCAGGAGGAGAAACCCCAGGAAAACGCGACACTCTCCCGGTGTGGGCGGAGTTTTTTAGCGTCCAGGAAGCCGCTCAAGATGAATTGTACCGTCGAAGCGGGAGCGGGCGATCACGCTGTACCTCTCTTTGTTTACGCGGCAACGGTTTGAAGTGAAAAACACAAAACTTCCATCGGGGAATGGCTCCAATGGTGAAACTTGTTGAAAATGCTCCGTCGGCTGTGTGGAAAAGGTGAAAATGACAACTTTCTAAAAACGCTTTATAGACGGCTTTATAGAACGCTGCATGAACGTCGTTTTGCACATGCTCAGTAGAAGGACAATAACAACGATGTTTTCCTCCAGATTATCCTGGGATTTGCTACTTTTATAAATCACCAGAATAACTTGGTCGTCTGTCCAGTAGAATGTCTGAGTATTTACCGTTGTTAACGTTCATGGTGTGTCTTTCTCTGCATGTGTGGTGTGGTGTGAAAGATGCATCGTACCAGGTTATAGCAAAAAAAGGCTCATTTCCACCTGTCGTCCCTGGGCAGGTTGATGTCACAGTACAAAAGCTGATTTTAAATGTAGATGAACACGTACATGTGACCATGGATTTATTAATTTTAACATCATCATTAACATACATTTAATTTAAACAAGTTTGAAACATTGAAAAATGTCATCACCGATTCTCGAAGCCATTTTCTAGTTAAATGTGCAAATGCTTTAAATGTAGTACATGTAACAATCTCTGTTGGCAGTGTGTTCCATTGACCCGTTGCGATTACAGAGAAGGCACATTTAGCAAAAGCAGTTTCGCATTGCGGGACGCTGCCTTCTCCTCTAGAAGTAGATCGTGTAGTTTGAGCCATTTTGTCAGTACGTAAAGTTGTGAATTTTCTCAGAGGAGGTGCAGCGACACCATAAATAATTTTTAAAAGTAGGCTTGCATTAGTGTAGAATTTTAGGCTTTTAAGATTCAGAATTCCATACTTAGTTAGTATTTGACAATGGTGATAGCGCCTGGATCACCGGGGTCATCAGGTGCATTTCCTCGCAGACCCCATAATCCCCGATGTACAAAGTGGCACCGTGCAACTTTGATTTCTGCATGAAAAGCAATTTGAAGGGATTTACGGGAGACGGCAGCAAACACATCTTACGAAGGGCCGGAGGCTTGATATAAGATTTCATTACAGTCAGATTACTGTGGAGCCACTTCGACTTAAAGTATTTGTTTTTTTCTTCCCGGGAGGAAACTCGTCTCCTCCCGATCACAACACTGTCATTAAGTTCAGGCGGACAAACTGCAGGTCAGGAGATCAGAGCTTCTCGGCTTAAATTTTGGCTGGACTGAGATCGACGTCTGATCTGTAGATTGTCTGTGGAGAAGAAGTTACCTTTTATTCTTTGGACTCAATCTGATTGAGGTGATCGCATGTGGACGTCGGTTTCAGAACGTCGCGGTGTAAACACGGCAACTTCTCTGAAATGACGTGTTTTCGCTGGAAACGTTGGGCCTGAGAGTGCTTTTCCTCTCTCAGCAGCAACGTGAATGTCGCGTGGCTTTGTTCACATTAAAGTACTTTTTAGAGGTGGGAGAGTTCACAAGGTGTCTGATTGTACTTCTCAGCTGTCAACCCAAACAAATCACGTTTTATGAGAAGTTCAAGCATAAAAGTTGAACATGTCAAAGTGTGCTGGTGGGGTCTTTTTTATTGTCAGCGTCCAACGGAACGGTCACTTTTCACTTTCATTTCAGTTTTTCATGAGTCTCTTTCAGACTTCTATATTTGCAGGTCTACAAATCATTCAGCTCGATGAAAAAAGATTCCAGAGCTGCAGCACTTCCATCATCCACCTGCTGCTGAGACGGAGGGTTTCTTGTTTTTTTTTTGCTCGTCTACAAGACGACGCATTTTAAGAAAAAAAGCTCCACTCTGGGAGCCATTTCCAAAAAAAGTGATGTTTTCAGTGGCTGAGACACAGTTGTCATGGAAACAGACTCCTAGATCCCAACAAAGGTTTTCACTTGAAGTCGTTGCTCTGAAACCAAAAAGAGTCAGAATATCCCAAATTAAGAAGGCTAAACATGAACCATGCATGATGGGGTTGTTACTTCCTGGGTTATGGTTCAGTTTCAGTTATTTTTTGTTGGGGTCCGAGGGTCTTGCTCAGGGATCCACACAACATTTACATTTCTTTATCACCAAGCAAAAATGTAGTGTAAAATTTACCAAAAATGACACAATTTCTAGCTTTACTATTTGTATTATTTGTGGCAAATAAGCCCAGAAATGACTTCCTAAAAGCACTGAGCGTATTCTGGACGAGACACTAAAGCCGTTGGTTATTTTCATTTTGCTTTCTGTGACTGCCGTGAATTTCAAGTTAGAACGGAAGAAATGGAGAAGCTCCCAAACGTTGTTCATTCGACAAAACATAAATCGCATTATTCTGGATCATAACTGTACAAAAAAACTTTGAAATGAACCAAAGACATGCAACCATGTTCTACATTTGATAAACTATGTTCTACATTTCATAAACTATGTTCTACATCACATAAGCTATGTTCTACATCACATAAGCCATGTTCTACATCACATAAACTATGTTCTACATTACATGTTCTACATCACATAAACTATGTTCCACATTACATGTTCTACATCACATAAGCTATGTTCTACATTATATAAACTATTTTCTACATTTCATAAACCATGTTCTTCATCACATAAACTATGTTCTACATCCCAAACTATGTTCTACATTACATAAACTACGTTCTATGTCACATAAGCCATGTTCTACATTCCATAAACTATGCTGTACATCACACAAACTATGTTTTACATCACATAAACTATGTTCTACATTACATGTTCTAAATCACATACACTATGTTCTACATTACTTAAATATGTTCTACATTACATGTTCTACAGCACATAAACTATGTTCTACGTCACACAAACTATGTTTTACATTATACTAACTATGTTCTACATTACTTAAATATGTTCTACATTACATGTTCTACGTCACACAAACTATGCTCTACATCACACAAACTGTTTTACATTACATGTTCTACATCACAAACTATGTTCTACATTCCATAAACTACATTCTATGTCACATAAACCATGTTCTACATTCCATAAACTATGTTCTGCATCACAAACTATGTTCTGCATTCCATAAACTATGTTCTACATTCCATAAACTATGTTCTACATTCCATAAACTATGTTCTACCTCACATAAACTATGTTCTACGTCACAAACTATGTTCTACATTACTTAAATATGTTCTACCTCACATAAACTATGTTCTACGTCACAAACTATGTTCTACATTACTTAAATATGTTCTACCTCACATAAACTATGTTCTACATTACATAAACTATGTTCTACCTCACATAAACTATGTTGTTCATCACAAACTATGTTCTACGTCACAGACAGCAGACAGCAGTGTGTAGACACGAGGCAGGTGGAGGTGGTTCACCTCAACCTGTAGCCTCTGTTTGCAGCTGTACTTGGTATCAGCAAGTAGCTAAAGGTTAGCGCTCATACTTGTAGTCTTCCTTTATACAACTGGTATCCGTCCATCCTTCATTTAAAAAAGAGCGATTGTGCTGCATTCCGAGTGCAATCACTCGATTGTGGGACTCGTGGCAGTCGTCAAAAGTAGGTTCATGCTAGCAGCAGCTATCCGTCTGCTTTTAGCTTCGAGACAGACAGGAATATGCGGTGTGTATAAATATAAACAGATCTGAGGTGCTGTAAGTCTGCTGTTTGGGGGCAAAGGTTATAAAAGGTCACAAATAACGTTAAATGTGATACAATTCAATGCCGGCTGCAACAGGATCCATAATCAGTGCGAGGAGCAGAGTATTTTGAGCCAATCTATTTCCTTACTGGTGAATACTGGGGATTGTTGTGGGATGATGTCACGCCACGCCTCGCGCCGAGAATACCTCGCCTCCAAAAGGCTGCGACTGTCCCTGGACCGTTCAATGTCGTTTGGGCAGAATCGGGGGTAAACCTGCAGTGTAACCCCCCCCCCCTCCTCCTCGCCCTCGTCGGGGTTGTTTTGTGTGTCTGTTGGCTGAACTGAAGTGGTCCGTCTGTCTCTGAGTGCGTTATTGATTCACTCTGTAATGGAACAGAGGTGACGACTGTCACCAGCCTGCGAGGGGGAGAAGGACACCGCCAAATGTCGGCCGCTCTCACGGTCTCGCCGTTACCTGGTTATCAGAGATATGGGCTGAGCAGCGGCGGCGGCGGCATGGTGATCCGGCGAAATGCTCTGTGTCGGCGCCGCGCCACAGCCAAGTCCCCGAATGACTCCCTTCTTCTTTTCCCGCTCGCAGCTGAGGCTAACTAAAGATTGGTATTTGTTTTTGGTGCACGGAGGCTTTCCAAGAAATGTGTGTGTGTGTGTGTGTGTGTGTGTGTGTGTGTGTGTGTGTGTGTGTGTGTGTGTGTGTGTGTGTGTGTGTGTGTGTGTGTGTGTGTGTGTGTGTGTGTGTGTGTGTGTGTGTGCGTGTGTGTGTGTGTGTGTGTGTATTTTTGTACATGCAATTTGTTCTTCTTCTTTCCTGTTAGCGTTTCAATGAGTGTGTACGTGCAACTCTGCTTCTGGCTGTATGGGACGCTCTGGGAGACCGTGTGTGCGTGTATATGTGTGTGTGTGGGGGGGGCATTCTTGGGAGGAGGACGGACTGGGTGAGTAGTGAGTAGCTATACCTGGACTGTGTCGAGTGGGGAGGGAGGAGGAGGAGGGAGGAGGAAGAGGAAGAGGAGGAGAAGGAGGAGGAAGGGGAGAGGTTCAGGGGTGACAGGAGGACGGCTTCATGGCTTCGACTCTCCACGCTCCCCTTCCTCCTCTCTCTCTCTCTCCCGTCTTGCCGGGTTCAGGGAGGCAGTCCGAGCAGTTTTTACCACTTTTGGGTCAGAAAAAGAGAGAGAGAGAAAAAAAAAAATCCAGCTTTTTTTTTTCTATTTTCTCTCTCTCTCTCTCTCTCTCTCTCTCTCTCTCTCTCTCTCTCTCTCTCTCTCTCTCTCTCTCTCTCTCTTCTGAGGCTGGGATCTTGGCCATGGTACAAACAGATGTTGCTTGTCATTTGCTGGCAGTGCGGGGGAAACAGCTCGCAGCATTGCGATTACCTCCAGCTCATTTAGGCTCTTATTATTAATACTAGCATGCGCGCGCTAAACCGAAACTGTAAAAACACCAAAAAGAAAAGAAAGAAAAACCCGGCGTGTTTAGCTGTTATGGTTTACTTTTCCCCCTCCCTCCTCTCTTCAACCCCCCTCCTCCTCTTCTCTTTGCCTTTTTTCCCTTTTGTCTCACTCTTTCTGTCTCACCCTCTCCCCGAGCCTTTCGGGGCTTTTTCTTACTGTAGTTGTTGGTTTTTTTTGTTTAGTTTAGTTTAGTTTTTTTAGTTTTTTTTTAGTTTTGTTTTTTTTTTCCCCGTGACGGGCCGCGGTGGACGTGACCGCCTGTACCTGCTGCCAAATCACCGTAGGCCCTGCACACTCACAGAAAAAGAAACTGAAACGGGTAAGTCATCCCGCGGACGGCTTTGCTCCGAGCTTCTTCTTCTTTACTTTCGCTCCTCTCCGCTCTGTTGCTGTGTGGTTGCTGGTTGCTGGTTGCCAGCTTCGTCCCCGTCGTTTAGTGGCTCGCTGTGTTTTAATTGAGCGAAGGGCCCTGAACGCTACCTGCTAGCTAGCGCGGGGTAATGACGTGCTAACGAGAGCCTCACCTCTCACTTCCCCAGCTCTGTTGACCCCCACACACACACACACACACACACACACACACACACACACACACACACACACACACACACACACACACACACACACACACACACCACACACTCCTGCACAGCAGTCACCTCTGTTGCTGGGTAGATTGGAGAAAGCAGCGCTCGCTCCATTGGAACAATGCACGCGGTGGCCTTTACATCGTCTTAGCATCGTCGTCCTCTCTCACACACACACACACACACACACACACACACTTACACACACGCTGGGGTGGCAGTTTTGGAGGTTGGGGCTGGCAGGGGGTACTTTTGAACCCCTCCAACCTCTTTGTTGGGTCTCAAGGTGTCTTTCAGCTGGCTTGGCAGAGACCCACTGACATACTTTAAGCAACTTGGCAACAGCTTCAAAGTCAGACGTCTCATTTAAATTCAGGCGAGGACGAGGACGAGGAGGAGGAGGAGGAGGAGGAGGAGGAGGAAGGGAACTTCACATCGAGTCTGAAAGTTGAAATTGGACCACTCACTCTCTTTTCGGACGACTTTTCACTTTGTGGAGGACGACTTTATTATCAGGAGACCGCGAGGCGCTGCAGGACCCCCGCTGGGAGCTCAGACCCCACGTTTAACGATATCCTTTAAATATCTTCACGCTCATCGGAAATATGAGTAAAAAAATAATACTATTATTATTTATTTTAGCACAACGGGTTTGATTAAAATTGTAAATAAGCAAGTGATTGTGGAAGTTTGTGTAAAATCTTAATTTTATCTAAATCTTTTGGTATAAATCCACCCCCCCCCCCCCCCAAAAAAAAAAAAAAAAAACACGACCAATGCCAATAGTTAAACTGAGAGTAAAACCGGAATAAATGTGTGTTTTTTTTTGTAGGAACTGAGCTCTGGGAATGTGTCCAGTTGTGTGTTTGGGACTTTTTGCACAAAAGTATAAATGGAATACATCTGAAAATAATTACTGGATAATATGTGCTTTCAGTATCATGATCATTTCTGCACAAATTTCCCCAAGAACTTAAAATTTGCTTTGTATATATGGAGAATGCTGTTATATTTCGGTCTGTTTGTAAAATGAACAAATCTCTATTCAGTTTAAAACTAAATGTTCTTGAAATGACAATTTATTTTCATTTTGATTCATTTAATTCAAAACCTACTTACGTATGTAATGTCTCTTCAGAAATATTCACTCAGAGTAAACGTGCTACATATTAGTTTTTTTTTCTGTTACTTCAAGGTCTATAAAATTATAAACAAAAACAAATTTTGTCAATTTGAATTTGTCACACTAATAGCCATCTAACTGTTACCTCGAGTGACTTTGAAGGTATTTTCAAGGTGAGGAGCAAGTCTCCTTTAGGGGGCACCAAAGAGCGCTGAGGAGTAAATTAATTCATAATATAATATAATATAATATAATATAATATAATATAATATAATATAAATAACCTTAAGTGCAAAAATCAGTTTTAACATTAATTATAAAACATAATTGATATTTAAAATAGTAGCAGGGGGAAAGTTATGATTTCTGTCGCCTGTATATCCTAAATACAAGTGATATCTACAACCATGATTCAAAAACTGTGGTATGAGTACACAGGCTGCCTCTAGTTCTACGTGAAGACAAATCATACATGTTTTTTTTAATTAAAATGTATTTGAAAATTTATGAAATTATCAAAATAATATAAAACTTGGACGAAACAAAATGTGAAACATATATAGTTATTTATATAGGATAAGTACTAAGTCCATAGCTAACAGGGTGGTACTTGGAGAGCAAAATATTTTCTCATGATACTAATAATACTTAACATGATTTAATAAACTTGGTCAAGCAAGTGTTAAAATGGTTATAATTAGCTTTTTATAATATATGATTATCATTTTTTATTATTGTTATTATTATTATTATTATTATATACTCAGATCAGACAGATCTCAACACGTTTTAATTTTTTTTTAAGAAAAGCGAAAAACAATTACGTGCCAATTTTAATCTTTAGAAGTTCTGTATTAAATCTTCAAAAATGAAATTAAAATCCTCCTAAATTTTCCACGTGATCCTCTAGCCTGCTATAGTATCATCTGTATTTTTTTTTTGTTTTGTTTTGTTTTGTTTTACGGATCCTTCATGTGTATGATTGAAAATGCACAAAATGTAATGTATATTAACTTTACATGCAGAATAAAAATGTAATAATCCAAGTAAATTTAACGTATTAATGATTATCTGTGATTGGAATCTAAAGCTCACACACAGGATCAGAATTACACACCGCATTGTTTCAGGCGAGCAATTTTCTCGCAGCTCCTTAAAAAGCCTCAATTTTTCCAGCGATCGCCGCCGACTGGAAGCGCCGAGGCAGAGAGAAGCACCAGGAAAGGAAATGATAACCGGGGGGGCGGGGAATGCCCAGCTGAGACGCAGTGCATTGTGGGAGATTTCTCTCAGTGTGCTCCGTGTTTGATTGACGAGGTGATTTTGGAACCAAAACCTCAATTTCAGTTTTATTATCGACTCCGCTTCAGTGGAAAGATATTCTACTCCTTTAAAAGTCTGTACTGCAGCCGTTCCTGTTTCAACATTAACTTGTAAATTCTGCGATTGATCACAAGTCATTCTGAATTTTTTATTTTTTTTTCCAGCAAATCAGCAAATTTGGTGGAAACGAATGTGAATCCAGTCATAGTCGGAGTGAATCAGAGACGAGAGAAAAAACACAGTTACCATCGTCTGCCTAAATCTTAGTATTCATCTCGGATATTATCAAATAACGTGTTTGCTTTTTGTCGCGCTGTTCTTTTTTAAAATGTAAAGGACCACGAAGAACTCAGGTTCAGGTATTGAAGGTCTCTTTTAAACCTGACGATGGTACGACGCCAGTGAGGCTCCTGGCTGGTGAAGCACCGACTCCTCTGGACTCACGTTTACATTGTAAGAAGTGAAAAGAGCATCTTATTTCACTCTTCATCCAACAGCATCGACTAGTAACGCTTTATATCCCAACAGCATTCCTCTTTCAATCACGCTGACACCGACACAAACATGTCTGTCCTACAAAGAAATTTCTTTTATAGAAATGGATGGAGTAAATTCATATTTACTGTAAACAAAATAAAGTATAGAGATTTACTTTTGACCTTCAGTAAAACATTTCTGTTATTTTTCAAACTTTAAAGTTTAGTTATGACATTTTTTTCTACTTATTTTAATTTAAAAATAACAAAACACAGTGGAGATTATGGCCAAAGTTCAGTTCAGGTACGCCCCCTTGAGGTGAGGTCGAGTACTGCCTGCCTCACTAGCTTGACTTTTCTCTGCACTTTATTAAACGATTCTCTCACACATACATTAAAGACATTACACAGACTGTAGAAAGTCCTGCTGTATAACAGATGTTACTGTAAAGTTCATATTGTTGATATGCTGAGGAACAGAAACAGGCGGCGTCATGTGACCCAGTTTGTATTGGATCACAGTCAGATATGAGGCACAGCTCTCCACTGCCTCACCTGGGATTTCTGCCCTGGATTTCATCCACTAATACTCACATTCTGACATTTTTACTTGATAAAACATCAAAAATGTGTAGAGTCATACTAAAAATGCATCTTCAACACAAATCAGTGGAAAATATTAAGATTTATTTTATGTACGTTTTTCTTCTGATGTTCTCTTGACATCGTGTGTCGTTTGGTTGAAGGTTCTTGCTATTTTCTTGTTCTGCTGCTTTTCCAAGCGACTGGTTCAGAGTCTGGCTTTCCTCCTGTAACGGCGGCCCGTTTCCTCCCATTGGCGCTCGCCGGCTGATTGCGTGGCGCCATCTTGCTCGCAGCCTCGAACCCGTAGATCCGAACTTGTGTTAAACTGACACCACAAGCTTGTGTCTACAGGTCTGCGTCTGCGCGGCCTCCACTACAGTGAGCGTAGAGCGAGCGGCGGGGCGGGACGGGAATAACCAACTTTTAACCCTTTCAGACGTTCACTGGCGGCTTCAAAACCTCGCCATCTTTTCATCAAATCAGATGGATTTCGGTTGCAGAAGACGAAGTAGTGAAAAGGTAGACAAGCATCCGAGGTCTTCAAACATGAACCCATGGAAATAAAAACATTTTTTTTAAAAAAGGTTCACTCCAGAGCGAGAGAAAACAAACACTACTAACATCATCTGTGGAACTATTTGTATTTCTCTTAAATCATATTGTTATCCCAACAACATTGTCACAATGTTGTTGTTAAGTGACTCTTTCAGAGTCTTTTCCCGTCAGTTAGTGGAATGTTTTCGACAACTCCAAGGCCTCATTTACACGACAAGCTTTCTGCTGAAAACACATCATGACTATTGGTTGGTTTTTTTGTAATGAAACCACACAAAAGTGCACAGAGATCAATTCGTTATAATCATTAGCAGTGGGAAAAAGAACATCCGTATGGACACACGGCCAAGTTGGATTGTTATTACAGGTGACTGTCAAAATAAAAGTACATAACACACATACATAAGTACTTAACAAACTTCCACCTTGGGTGTCGTTCTCAAACCGAAGTTGTGTAAATTTATCCTCAAAACACGAGAAAAGTATTTGCCTTGTCACTGGAAATCGCTGCCGTGTAAATGGGTTCTTCAAAGTAAGAGGCCGGGTGAGAAAGTTCACCAAGACCCCCTATTTTTCTGTTCAGGGCAAAACTGTCACCAGTTTAAATACCAGCACATTTTTATTACTGAATTTAAAAATTCAGCTGCGGTCTGTTTGTGACGGTTTAAATGGGAAGTCTGGTCTCTGTTGCGTTCAGTGCTGAAAACTACGAGCCATTTGACTTTGTGGAAAAACATGATTAAATCTGATATTTACACTTAAATTACTAATTCCCTGGAAGAGAACAATTACGTAAAATCACTGCTGTAGAAAAATGCTGAATTAGAAGTACAAAAGACTTTTATTTTTGTAATTTGTTTCTGTGATCAATATATATATTTATTATTATTATTATTATTATTATTATTATTATTATAATATTTGTTTTTAATTTGATATATGTTACATTTTATTTATTTCATTAAATTTTTTTTATAGAACTTTTCTTTGGTACTGTAAATAGACCAAAGAAAACATTTTTTTATTTGCACTCTTGAGTTCTTGATTATTTTAGACCCCTCGTACAAAAAGTTTCAAGTAAAATTGCATAATTTTAGCATTTTTGTTCTAGAAAAGTTTTGTGTTTACAGAGGCGACTTTATTAAAATGAAGTCTGTTTACAGAGCAACGGCAGAGACACTGAACACGAAGTAGTTGGCATGCCAGGCCACAAGGTGGCACTGTTGGTTGTTTTTAGTAATGAAACCACACACCCACATGCGCGAAATTCTTAGGACAGATGACCAAGTTGGATTGTTATTACAGTGACTGTCAAAATAAAACTACGAAGTCCCAGGGGAATATAAACTGGGAATCATGACAGTGTGGAGGAAAACACTGTTGTTATTGCCCATGTACTCGCCAAGAGCAGAACTATTTACCACGTCAACAAGCACACGGCACCTGATTGTTTCCAAAAGTCTTTTCCACGGAGCATTTTCGAACAGTTCCACCCTGGAAGCCATTTTTAAAAAGCCCTCAGTGACTCTGAGCAGCACAGCTGTGAACACAGACGCCCAGAATGCAACCAAAGTTTTGCGTTGTCACTTGAGATTGTCGTGTAAACGAGCCCAGATTTAAAAGTAATTTCACACATTGGATTCACTGTGTCCTCTCTGGGACTGGACGTCTTAAATTATGTCTTTCACAGCCATCCTTATTTAATCTCGCCATTTTTGCCATTTTTCTTATTCCAACCACTTTGATTTCTTCATTTTTGATTTGCTTGTTTTTTTTTTTTTTACGTTTTATTGATTTGAAGTGTTTTAGCCTGTTTCAGCCATTTGATCATTTTTCACCATTTCTGTTTTACTTGAGTCATTTCAGTTGTTTTAAGCAGCTTCTTACATTTAGCCTTTTTTTTTTCCCATTCTTGCTTTTTTTTGTGTGATTTCAACCGTTAAACAAATTGAAATCATTTGACTTTTAAAACTTTTTTTTTTTTTTTAGCTATTTGTTGAGGCAATTCCATTTGGAAATGAGTCCGGTATTCCTAAATTTAAAAAAAAATGAGACTCAAATATTGAATGATTTAGATATGTCTCCAGAGAGCCACCACAGGGGGGCGCTAAAGAGCCACAACTTCTAGATAGATGAAGAACTGGAACCACTTCCAGAACTATGGAGAGCAACATGGACTTCCAGGCTGGATTCTTACATTGCTGGTTTCTTGTTGGGGGGGGGGGGGGGGGGGGAGTCTGAATTAATCCCTGTTTCATCGTATTCCTGTGATGGTGTCGGCGATCCTGCGTTAAACAGACGGGACAGAATGACATCCATTGAAATTTTCTTTTTTTTCTTCTTTTTTTTTCTTGGACTCCTGAGTCTTTTTCTGGGTCGGGAAGCGTCTCGGTCTGCTTGCTGCCAGGTTGAGGTAGTAGGTTGTATAGTTGAGAATTACACCCCGGGAGATAACTGTACAACCTCCTAGCTTTCCCTGAGGTACGCACGGCACGCCACTCCTCCGCTCAGATCCCGGGATCGACACCCTTCCGGGCCGTTCGCTGTTGGGGAGTGCAGCCCGTCTGGACACCGATGCCAAGTTTTCAATTGCATCCATTAAATCTGATTTGATGTTGTTGTTGTTGTTTAGGAAAAGATGCTTTCAAAATGTCCCCCTGCAGTGGAAAAAAAAAACCCAATTGAATTTGTGTTGTTGTGACTGCAATTTTCAATATTGACCCATTAGCTGGGACATTTAGACGCATAACATGTCAGAAAAGAGTTTTCTCTTCATTGTGTGTGACCAGCAGTCCAACAATACACATAATTATTCACCTTTTCAAATATAATGAAAGCTGAAGCTCACAGTTTTTCATAGATCTTCAGGAAAGTGTCAGTAATTCTCATTTCTTTTTTTCTTTTTATTTTTGAGACATTTATTTAGAACAGTGGGTATGACATCCAGATGTAGACAGAAACAGTCATCACCAACATCCTTATACATATAAATCAAGATGCTTTCGTACAGTAACAGAGAAAAAGGATGCTGTATAATGTTATATACACATGCATACAAGTATACATGAAACATTTTGAAATGGACAGTGTTCAAAATATACAATTAACCTTAGAAACAAATTGTAAGTCAAAACAAACATTAATGGTGCTATATGATCAGTGAGCACAATATAAATGTGCCATGAGCCCCATCATCTCCCCAGTAATTCTCATTTCTGCAGAAAGGAAAAGAAAAAACGACGTCATCACAAACATGTTTCATATTTAGCTTTCTTGATTTGTTTATTTTGCAAAACCAGCATATGATTTTAGGTTTATTTCAATAAAGGAGCCAAAATAAGGGATTTTTAAGTGTTTTATTGCTTCACCTGTACTTAAAAATTTAAAAACCCCATCATTCTATTTTAATTCCACTTAATTCTTTCGAGTCACTTTAAAGCAGTTTATTATGATTCCAGACACAAACATGCAGCTCGCATTAAACATTAGCATCAGGCTACTTCATTAGCATATCATGCCAACAGAATACTAAACAGTTAATTAAAATATTAAATATTTTATGTTGACTTTATCTTGCGGTTATTATACGTCATTATAATATGTATTATAAAGATTTTAATTTGACTTTGTAGTGATTTTAGTCACTAAAACTAAACATCCCAGCCGATGATTTACAGATTTAAATCTCTATTCTTTAAATAACCTGATGAACTTTCTTCAGCTGTTTCAAAGGGACAAGAGGAATGGAAAAAACCACGAGGCTCCTTTAGCAGACATTTTAAGAGACACCACAACGAAAGTAAACATTTTAAAAAATGTCTGTAAATCTTAATAATTCAACTGAAATTCTGGAGCTCATTTAAAAACAGATCATGATTTTTTTTTTATTATTGGTTTGTCAAAGAGTTTGTGGTGAGTTTCCCTTCATTTAGTTCAAACTTATCGGCTTTCAGATTCATCAAACTTGCTGGTAAATCTTTTAATCTCTTGAGAACTGGAACGTTGCACCTGACAAGGATCATTTTCTATCGCGTGCCCACTTAAAAAAATTTAAATTTAAAAAAATCTAAATTCCGATTATTTTTCATCCCCGATGTCAATTTTAATTCTTTTTTATTTGTTGATGAAAATGTCAATTATATCCATCCTAGATTTTGTGGTTTTATATAGTTTACGTATTGTTTTGTCAAGGAAAACGATCACGAGAATTCTTTGTCGGCAAAGTTATTACGAGATGGAATACCAATGAATCATTTCATTCCCGAGAAAGAAATGAAGCTTCCAAGATGAGTTTGCTGGGAATTCAGTTTTTACTGTTCTGCAGCGGTAAATTAAAAAAAAATTAAAAAAAACTTCTTTCATGATCATTTATGAAATGGCGACAATAAACTGACTGGCTCTTTGACGTCGTCACAGTTAAGTAGTTAGCATCTTATTTTAGTCAGGTTTAAACACGTCAACAAAACTGAAAGTTCTTTATCAATGACGTGAGCGTTGGTCACATGTGGGCAGTATTATTATGAAAACGTTTACAGATTTGTCCTTTTGGTCAACTTTTATAACAATTTTAGCAAATGTAAATATTTGCGTGTGTGTGTGTGTGTGTGGGGGGGGGGGGGGGGGGGGGTTCTGCACTAATGTGGAGGGAAGGAGCCGAGCTGCTCTCCTTGTAGGAGGAAGAGAAACTTCAGACTTGCCGTCACTGCCAACAATTATTGTCACAATATTTCCGATGTGCCGCCGTCGTGTTGCATGACATGTGACACGCTGTCGCGCAGAAGGGGGGGAGGGGCGGGCAAACGAGAGACATCCAACGTTTAGAGAGCAGGAATCACATCGATCGGCCTCAGAGCCACAGAATCAGAGCTTCTCCCCGCTGAGGTTGTCCCTCTGCAAACCGAGAATCGCTCTTGTGTGTGTATGTGCGTACGTGTGTGTGTGTGTGTGTGTGTGTGTGTGTGTGTGTGTGTGTGTGTGTGTGTGTGTGTGTGTGTGTGTGTGTGTGTGTGTGTGTGTAGCAGAGCAGAAGACTGCCCTCTTTTGGTTTCCTCTGCAAAGTGTCGGGTTCGAGGCTGATGTCTGGCGACTGGCCAGCCTTTGACGTTATAAAGTGAGGTGTGTGTGTGTGTGCGTGTGTGTGCGTGCGTGCGTGTGTGTGTGCGCGTGCTTGTCTGTGGTACAATGTGGGGACTCTCTATCTTGTGGAACGAGGACGTAGTGGATTGTTTTGGGCTGAACAGCACGTTTTATTTAACCCTTGAATGATTTTTTATCTTGCAACTTTTAAAAGATCGGATGTTTTGTTTAACATATTCCAAGCTCATTTTGTTTTTGTGTAACATCACTGAACCTTTTTACGGGAAAACAGCAGCTGATGTTTGGGGAGAGTCTGTAGAAGAACGTAATATGGAACTATTCGTGTAATTACATGAACACCACTAGAAATATGAAATCTAATTTAGTTTAAGTGATCTTGTAAATATGTCGACCCACAGTAGAATGCACAAAGAGGTGGGTTTTTAATTCTTTAGTCCCCTCATCACTGAAACGTCATTATTTTACTCCCTGCAATTATAACCCAGTTTCCAAAGGTCGAAGACTTTTTGGTTTCACATATCAAACAAACCTAAAAATATAAAATGCTTGAGACGTTAATCAATTAACTTATAAATCCTTGTCTTGGAGGTCAGTGAGGATGGAGTTCTTAATAATATCTTACAAGAGAACAAACTAGTATAATAATGGGGGAAAAATGTATAAATAAATGAAATAAAACAAGTGAGCATGAATGATGGTCTTTTATTTAATAACATTTAACGTCACTTTCTCGCTCCTGCGTGTGTGAGAGAGAGAGAGAGAGAGTGAGAGAGAGAAAGAGAAATTGAGTGAGAGAACAGTAAAGTTTGAATTAATTTTAGTCTTGTCAATAAAGTATAAAGATTCTAGTTGCCATTAATTTTATTGGTGAAATAAAAATTAATTATTCAGTATTTTTTTTTTCAAGAAATCCAGGGACTACTTGGCTGTTTCATAAGAACAAAGGGAATGAAAAACCTGAGGCAGACAGTTTAACAAATATCACAAAGAAAGTTAATTTAGTTTAGAAATGTCTGAAAATCTTCATAATTTAATTCAAATTCCTAATGAAAATATTAATATTCTATCATGTGCTTTACAAACTGTTTAGTTTAGCTCGATATCATGTGTGAAATGTGTCCAAACACCTTTATTTGTTCTATAAAGTTGACATTTTGTCTGAGTTTCCTTTCAATTAGTCCGACGTCATGTCACAGACCTCCAGGGGAATCAAACAAGCTTGTAAATTTTCTAAACTTTGATTGTACAACAGGTGTTATAAGATAACTTTCTATTCACTGTCCTCCTTAAATATTATACTTCTAATTGGTATTCACCCCAATGTTAATTGTTCCTTTGTACTCACGAGTTTGAGTTGCAATGAGAAGAGTTTTATAAACGTTTAAATATCACACTTTAGTTATTGTATTTCTTAAACTGATAAACTGTTGTTTTTTTATTCGAATTGAAACAGCCAAATAAATAGTAAATAGTAATTTTCAAATGCAGACATTTGAGCCTGTAAGTCATTAGTTGAAATTTTTAGAAACGCTTAATCATTATCATTTCACAAAATTCACTATATATTTACTCAACTACAATCTTTACAACACTTTAACAACTAAAACTAAAATCATTTTGAGGACTAAATCTAAATTATTATTTGTTTATTCAAGCCTAAAACTAAATTAAAATGTGCTGTGAGAAATGACACTAGAAAATAATGCTGCAAAGTTTTATCAATGAAATAAAACAAGATAAAAAATAACTATTACAAAAATCTGATTCAAAACTCTAAAACACATTAATTCTTGCTGTGAGGTTTTAGATTGTGGCTCAAAAATGTATTCAATTCACCTAAAATGGCAGCCATTGCAGTCATTAAAGAAAAAAAAGTGCTTTTCAGTCTGTTGTGACTTTAGTTGATATTTACTCATTCTAAATCTTTAAAATATTTACTTCAAGCAACATCCCGCTCTGGATATTGTCTTTAGGTAACTTGCAGATGTTTTGATAAGAACTCTCATTTACTGGTTAAAAGGTGATTTTAAAAAGATGAACCTGGTTGAAAGTTTAAAAAATAAATTTTTCAAGAAAAGAAAAAGAAGTTCAAAATTGTCAAATTTTGAGAAAAAAATGTGAAAAGACAAATCAGATATGATAGTGACAAAAAGGCTATAAAGATAGGAGGGAAAAAACTCTGAATCAATTTTCTGAAAATTTGAAAAATGTTCTCATTTTCTCCCACAAAAACATCAGAAGAAATAAAACGAACCAAAATTTCTAAAACCATAAACAAAATTTGGCCAAAATAATTTAAACCATTTAAAAGGTAGA
>NC_137651.1:24297366-24320179 GCF_963422515.1 Blennius ocellaris | reverse complement strand
AAAGTTTGCTGAGCTGAAGGTGCGTGGATGAATGACAGGAAGCAATCGGTGACACACACCAGTGATCTGCTTTTGGCGCTCGCGGCCCGGCTTCCTCCCCTGCTACCTGTTGGCTCTTTAAAACGCTTCATTCTAACGACGCATTCTGATGAAATGCTTCGCTGGATTCAAACGGTCCGGAGGGCAAAACTCCAGACTTAAAGAACTCAGTTGGCAGTTGTTCGTTTCTTGCAGGTACGACAGCTAGTTAGCGTGAGTGCTATAGAGCTATGGCGTGGTGGTTTTGGGTACGGGGTTACTCGAGTGGAGCTCCGGCTCTTTGTTCCCTCCTGCTTGACTTGAGAGCGGCACAGAGTAATGTCGAGAGCGTGACCATGACAGCTCTGTACATCATGTGCTTGACCTCAGCGAACCCTCTGCGATGTTGAAGATCATTTCCCACCAACAAAGAAGAGTGCCGGCGATCCATCCTCGCACCCGAATGATGAAACCGGTGACGTTCAGGCGGTTCAGAGTGCGTGACTTGTCGGACGCGTTGGGGTCAGTCTGCGGGTGGCGTCGCCCCGATCGACCTCGGCGTTCACTGATGTGAACGTGCAGAGTTTTGGATGACGGCAAAGAGCAGTCCTGTTGAATCAGTGGCTCTCCTGACGAGCGGCGCCGCTCCCCTGAGGTCCTGAGCGAACGTTTGAGCAGCAGCTTTGCTTGGGCAGCACGAGTTCCAGAGGTGCTCTCCTGTGTACTTTATCGTGTCTCACATCTGGTTTTAATGGGGTGGGGGGGGGTATTGATCGCCAGCGGTTGCTGCACAGGGAGATATTTTACACGATGGTCTGAAGTGGTTTGGTGTCATTTTGACCCGTGTCTTATCAATGAAGACTTTAAAAAAAAAAAAAAAAAGAATTCTGACAGTTTCCTGTCGCCTGCAGTGAGATGTGATCCGATCAGGAGACGCTTCCAGTCTGCGGCTCATGAACTGATATGGATTTTAAACATGAACACCCCCCCCCCCCCCCGTGTGGCTAATCTGCTGCTTTAGTGATTCTCTTATGTAATGCCCCCACCTCCGACTACCCCTCTCTTCTTCTTCTTTTTTTTTTTTTTTTTTAAATCTTTTTGCTGCATCCAAATCTAATTTCCCAACAGATTTGTTTGGGAAACGGTATCGCCGAGCAACGTAGTGTCAAGCCGCCGCCCCCTTCTCTGCATTGTTGGGCTGCTGCACGCCAGTCTGTACACCGTGTCCCCACGGCGCCGGCAGACGTGGAGGACAGACGCAGGCAGACCGGTGGGGCACATCCGCTGCTCCACATCCTTTAGATGAGGTCTTTTGTTAACAGACAGGGAAATGTCCCTATCAACCAGGCTGGTTTGCATCTCAGACCCCCCCCCCCATATAGATGTCTTTTTTTTCCTTTCCTGTGCGGCGGGTTCAGGTGCGGCGGTCGATAACGCCACCTGTTCTACAACCAGACGTGGGGTTTCTGTTTCAGTCGGACCGTTCGTGGCCTTGTTCATCCTGAAATGCACCGCAGCCCGTGATTGATGCAGTCCTCTTTAAGGTGGACTTTTTTTTTTTTTTTAAGGTGGAGTATTGGAAAGGTGTGATGGATGCACGGTGCAGGTGCATGCGCGGAGGCGCCGTCGGCTTTGCGTTACTGCAGGGAGACGCCCAAACCGCCTGGAGAAAAGTGACGGGCTTCATCCGCATTCAGCTGTAAAGTTCCCAATCAGAAAGATCGACGCTCGACCGCGTTGGCAGCGCCGCCGTGGCGCTGGGGCCTCACGGTGCAACATTCACCGTCTCTGCAGTTCTTTTTTTTTTTTTTACTATCTTTTCTGCAAGTCTGCTCACTTTCTGTCCTTCTCACCAACAGTCTGCTCACTGAGGCGAGAGAAGCTCACTCATCAATAACCGGAGCTGGTCAGCATGTGCTCGTGTGTGTGTGTGTGTGTGTGCGTGCGTGCGTGTGCGTGTGGCGTGCGTGCGTGTGTGGTGTGTGGGTGCGTGTGTGTGTGTGTGTCTGCCAATATGTCTGAGTTGTGTGCTCTCACTGCAGAGGGGCTCGCCACCCTTTCTATCCCAGTCTGTCGCTGAAACAAGATGGCGTCGCAGCTCCACGCCGGTCCTCCTCGGTTTTTGCTCACCTGTGACTCCGGGAGGCGGCGGTGGCGGTCTTGGACCCTGCTCGTACCTGCGTACCTGCTCTCGTAGTTACACACCCGCCACGTGGCTTGAGTTCGCCAAACCTTTTTCCCGGCGGCGCCGCAACAGTTCGGCCGACTTGAAGAGATTTAGAATCTGGGGCCGATCCAGAGCTTCCATTGTTTCATCCTGTGTTTTCTGCCAAACTGTTTTGTTTGCCCGTATGGGCGGCTTGAAATGTGCTGGTGGGGCGGACGGGTGCATTTTCAGCGTGTGTGTGTGTGTGTGTGTGTGTGTGTGTGTGTGTGTGTGTGTGTCTGTGTCTGTGTGTGTGTCTGTGTGTGTGTGTGTGTGTGTGTGTGTGTGTTGTGTGTGTGTGTGTGTGTGTGTGTGTGTGTGTGTGTGTGTGTGTGTGTGTGTGTGTGTGTGTGTGTGTGTGTGTGTGTGCGCGCGCGTGCTCGGGGGAGCCACATCACGCGAGCAGATTAACCCAACTCCATACGAGCCTCGTTAATCTGAGAGGGACGGATGTCTGGCGGGGTGCCAGCATGTCAAACGACTCATCTCGTCGCCGTCCAATAGAAATGCAGGTACAGCCGAGCGGAGTACGACGGCCGTCAGATTTAAAGGCGGGCTGGAAATCCCCCTGATGAGTCAACATTAACACTTTGCTGCCGTATCAACCAAAAAGTAAAAAAAAAACAAAAAAAAAAACTTCTGTCTGTCCCCCAGTCTTTGTCTCGGCGTCTCGGGTGGCGGAAGACGTGTGTCTGCAGACAGATTAGCAGGTTTTCTGCCACATCACTGGAGTAGTCGACGGCGTTGATGCTGAGATGAAGAGAAACACGCTCACAGAGCTGAAGTACCGAGTCTGAGATCTGCACTGAGATTGTTCTTCCTCCTGTCACTGAACATAGCAGGTTTTTGATGGGGTTTTTTTTAATCCCCGCATTTCTACAGAAGTTCTTTGTCGTCGAGGTGTTCAGGGATCAGTTTGGATCTTTGAAGAGTACAAAGACAATTTAATTAGAGGTAAATAAATTGAAATATATTCGTACATATTTGAGTGTAAAAAATACTGTTTGAATGTTCTGCTCGTTACAAATATCATAAATGTCATAAATTCAGATTTTCCCTTGTCGCCTCCGTCACACACTGCAGCTCCGGTGTGTGAGGCCTGGGAATCGTTCGTCATGTAGCATGTAGCATGTAGCATATAGCATGTAGCATAGCTTAGAGTTGTGTTAGGTGCTTAAGTGCTGAGCAGTTAAACCAATAAGCGCCTCTGCTTGTCCAAATGTTTCTGCTGGATTAAGTTTACTGCGTTTTACTAGCTTATGCTTCCCCTTTCAGCAGAACTTGATTTTACAGTCTGTCTTACTTTTGTCAGTACCTCCAAAACGTCGCTCCTGCTCGCTTACGTCCTTGCTGACGCATGACATCGTTTAGTACTCCCCGGGTTGTTTTGGGTGTCTTCCACGCAGTATCAGAGCCAGTACTGGTATCGGCGCATCCCTAACGATACCAGTCCGATTACTGATGCTTGGCACAAGCGCTGATATGATAACAAGGTAGTTTCTTTCAGATGTTTAAACAGAAGTTGGCGGTCAGTCAGATTCAACAGTGAATGAGCAAAGACAATAACAGTTCGACAACTCTCAGATCATTGTTCCCAAACCTTTTCTCACCATCGGTTCTCAGCTTATCGGGTGCTGCACGAAGCCTTCGCTCTAGTTGTCTCTCCCAGGGTTTTTAAACTTAAGCTAAAAGCATCTTGTGGGTTTTTTTAATGGCGGTTATTGCATCTGAATGATGCATCTCTTGGTTCTCCAATTCCAAGTATACAATTATCGTTCGGGCTAATCCAGTTTAAGTTAAATGGCTTTAAAATGTGGTGTGTGGCTGCATGGCGGCTCTCATTAAACCGAAGGGTCGAATAAATGGAAACCTTTGCACGTGTTGCAGGAAACTTTAATAAAGCACAGTTTACATTTTTTGCTTCAGGTAAGTTTTTTTGTGGAGAGAAAAAAAAGTTCTCGGACAGACATCATCAGATCTGGAACATAAAGACTGGGATTCTGACGTTTTGTCACGTTCTTAAAAAAGGACGAGTATGAATCAGAATCAGCTTTAGTGGACAGGTATGCTTCACACACAAGGAATTTAACTAATGTAGACTGTGCTCTCTTTGTACAAATGTTAACATTAAATATTGACAATAAAAAAAACTAATATAAACAAGTAATTAAAGGCTAATATGTACAAGATAATAGATAACATAGTAAACATGAGGTAGTTAACTTTCACTGTTGACATTATAGAGTAGATGATCATTTAAATCAAATAATATACATATGGGTAGTGTTCATCAGCCTGGGGGAAGAAAGTGTAACCCCACTGAGTGCTAACCTTCAGTGACCTGCCAATACCGATTACCAATGGTTCGAGTATTTATTAAATGTCATGAAGCCCAATTCACTTAAAGAACAACCGATATGAGAAGGCGATCCGTCGCCGCAAATCCACCGTTTTCTACATGACATAGAGCAGAGCCGTACTCCGTACTGCTCCATACATACTGCTCTATATGGAGTGTGAGCCCTGAAATCCTTTAGCATGTAGCATGTAGCATGTAGCGCAGCTCGCACCTGGCTCTACTTTTCGTTTCGATTTTCCATGGAGTTCTTTTGAGACTCCGCCCCCGTGCGAAGTGTGTTCTGCGTTGGACTATTAATTCCTCACACGTGAAGGAAGGAGGAGCCGTGTTGTTCCCTAAATTCATGTTTCTGCAGTTCTGTCAGGCCTGACCTTTAACCTCAGTAGTACGAAGCACGAGGTCTGACCAGGCGTTGGTTTTATCACGTCAGAAAGAGTCCACCTTCCTCTAAAAAATCTCTCACAGGCGCTGCTCTCCGCTCACTGTCTGCGCACCGGATCAGGATCTTCTAAAAAAAAAAAAAGGGGGCGGGTCATTTTCCAAGAGATCTGATTGGCCAGGAGGCGGAGCTTTGATACTCACTGTGATCTCATCCAGAACATAACCTGCTCCGGAGCAGGTCAGCGGTTCGGAGTCAGTTGCCATGGAGATTTAACCCGGTAAGAAGTGAACCAGCGTCGTAGTACAGAAAACAGGTTAATCCCTGAAGTTACCTCCATAAGAGAAAATCCAGATTGGCAGTATTTGCTCCGGCGTTGTATGAACTACGTTTTGCCTCCTCGACATTTTGGCAGAACATGATTTACAGTCTGTTTTGCTTCTTTGTCTTGTTACAAGTACGACACTCCGTCCAGGATCAGATCTGACACCAGATCAGCATCGGTCTATTTCTACTTTCAAACTGTTTTAGCTGACGTTGCCGGCGAAGATTCAATTGTTTTCAACACTTTAGATGGTTTTCTTTGTACCAGTTATTGTGACCTGAGCTTTTTTCATTTTAAGCTTTTCATCTTTTTTTTTTTTTTGCGTCATTTTTAGCTGTTTTAGGTTTATTTAAGCCGTTTTAAGTAGTTTTAGCTGTTTGAGCTCATCTTTTTCAAGTAATATCACATGAGGTGTTATACTTGCTTTGCTTGTTTGTTTGTTTTTTGTTGAGGTTCTTCACCTGTTTTTACTCCTTTCATTTTTTATAAAAAAATTTTTAGAATGTGTTAGGGACATTTTTTAGACCATTTTTCCTGATTTTTACTTTCCAGCAGATTTTAGCTGTTTCACTCCGGTGGTCAGAAAATTGTTTCACAAATGAGCCACTTTGTTGTTTTAACTCTCAGCCTTTTCAGCTGTCTGAACTTTTGAACCATTTTAGACATTTTTACCTTCTTAGCTAAAAGCTCAGAGATGCAGTTACTAAACTCTGACCGAACCGTCGCTGCTAAGCTTTCAGCAGCTTGCAGTTTCCAGTTGTGTCACATAGCTTTCTTTTCTTTTTCTCCAGTTTCTCCTAATTGTGGTTTAGATTTAAAAAAAAAAAAAAAAAAAAAAAAAAAATTAATAATAGTGCAATGAGTTTGGTCCTTTTTTATTGATTCTTCCCAAAATCAAAAATGTTGTACATAAAGGCCTTCTGGTTAATTCTGAAGATGTTTCATCTAAAGTTTAGTTTTTGTTCTTGAAACTGACCATAACTGGTAAATTCCTCATTTCTTCGTCCGACTCTCAAACTCATGATGGAAACAAGAGGTTGAAATAGTTGAAATTGTGACATTTCCGTTTTATGAATAGTATATAGTTACATCCTTTTGAGTTCTAAATACCCTTCCTAGTGTGTCAAACGTTGAAAGAGTAAAGAAATTAAATTGGAATTGGAATTATTCCCAGTAGAAATCTGAAAGGTCTTCATGCAGTTTTTATTGACGCTCGTCAATAAACATATATATATATATATATATAGGTGTGCTGTCGTCTTCACCGGGAGACGTCTTCCAGAGGTGTCTAAATAAAGTCTCCTGCTCACGCTCCTCATGATTGTCAACGCTTTCAGGCTTATTAATAGAAGCTGCTTTTAAATTCACTCTTTGGAGGTATTTTTAAACCTTTATTTAAAAAAAATAACTTCAGTCAGACATTCTTTGACACGTTTCTTCTTCTCTGCACTGCTAGGCTGCGTGCAAACTGAGCTTAGTAGGAATGATGTATTTATGTCTAAGTAAGTAAGAGATGTTTGTTCTTATAGAGTGCGTTATTATATTTGTTTATTTTATATTAGAAATGCAAAGCTGACCACGCCAAGTGATGTTTGTCTCCAAAATGTTTGTGCTATGCTAACATTCTGTGCTATGCTAACATTCACATACGTCTCTCTGTATTGATTTCATTATGTGATGTAAAAAAGTGTATGAGTTGAAGGCACGTGACACTAATATTCGCATGTCGTATTTTTGTGCAGACAAAAATGTCTCAATATGAGGTTTATATAAGTGTATATATTTGAAGTTTTAACATGGGATGCACCGATACCCATAGCAGTATATCGCATGGAGTACTCGTTAAAGATCCTGATTACAACCTGGAGAGTACTATGTGACGTCATCTTTGTGTACTGTATTAGTAGTGGTATCCTGAAGCCTTCAGGATACTACTACTACTAATACAGTACGCACTGCCTTATGTGCACAGTATTAGTAGTAGAATCCTGTATGTAGTAGTATCTTGAAGCCTTTAGGCCCGTTGGAGGCTCTTGTTCTCTTTAATGTATTGCATTTTAGGCTGTATAGAATTTAATAAGCTCTCGTATCAGTACTCAGTATCGGTATCCACAAGTACCTAAGGGTCAGTACTCATACTTACACCTTAAAAAAGTCGTATCGGTGCATGCCTAGTTTTAAACACATAAAATATCTGGTTCAAACGGGACTAAAATGAAGCGTGGAATCAAGAACTTGTTGATTTTTGGAACGTCTCTGCAGAACGACGCTGGTATCTGGAATGCATTGATAATAGGATAATAAGTGAAGTAAAATTTCACCATGAAACAAGTTATCTTTTCAGCAAATATCTCCTTTGTAATAGCCAGCATGCTATATTGTCATTTTTCTTCAGACTGCATGTTCTTCAGGAGGAACCCTCCCACTGCCAGGCTCCGCCCCCCCCCCCCCCCCCCGGACTGTCAGTCCTCGTCCCGCTTCCAGAATAAAATATATCTGGACCTCTGTGCTGATCGATGGCCTATAACTGGATCTATATGAAGACAAGTGATGCTTGTTAATTATATAAATGTACTGTCGTTTTTCTACGAATGTTTTCATGTGTGCCTTTCGAGGGAATAAAGTGTACAGTGCAAATAATGCCAGAATAAAACCTCCTTGAATATTCCTTGTTTGTACTGGTGTTGTGATTCAAACTGGACCATGAAGGCAGATTTCCATCAGGTTTTTGTCATTCTGGTCAAGATGAAATCATTAGTACTTTAAATGTATATTCACCATCTTAAATTATGTGTTGAAACTAATGAAAGTTTAATTTTTCATTATGAAATTAATCGATTTCGACCGTTTTCAAAATGACATTTCATGAACTAAACACCAACTCTCCTTTCCATTTGAATTCAAAGTGACACTCAAACACAAAGAATATGAAGAATTAACCCATTGCGTATTCAAGTATTTAGAAATTAGAATTTTTGAATGCATTTTTAACTTGAAGGGAAAAAAACGGATGATGTTTTATGAAAGTCGATAAATAATTTATTCTGTTTACAGCGCTTCAAGTGAAACACATGGTTTTTGCGTTTTCATTTCAGAAAGGTTTCACGTTTACACGACAAAGTTCTATTCTATTGTATTCTATACCATTCTATTCTATACAATTCTGTTCTATTCTATACTATACTAACTATATTCTATTCTATTCTATTCTATCAAACCCTGTCCTCAGACACACAGCTGTGTTTACATGGACATAAATAACCTGAAGTAAAGTGTGATCAGAGTAAATACCAGGCTAACCAATAGACCCTGATCAATCTGATCAGGTCCACTGAGAAAGAACCAGAGGACTGGTTCCTGTCCACCCGTCTCCTAGACAGAGTCCATGTCCTCACTGGTTCTGGTCCAGCCTCCATAGTTTGGAGTCAGATTCTCCCCACTGGTCACGTCGGTTACGTAACGTCGCCACGTGACGCTTCACCGCTGAGCTGAACTGGAGGATCTCAGGAGAAACTCTGCCCTCAGACACAGAATCATCTCGTCCCGTCCAGATGTGTCCAGATGTGTCCCGGATGTCCAGCTGCTGCTCCGCCGTGGGTCTGATGGTTTTAAGTAGTTCAGTATAGGATTGGTCCAGTCCACCACTCTGATTAGTCCAGGAAGCAAAAGCTCTATATCATCAGATGTGATACTTGAAAAGATGTTGTTCTGCTCCTCATCGAGATCCATGCCCCCCCCCCCCCCCTCCTCCACCACCTCCACCACCACTACGGCCCCCCTCAATCCCCCCATCTCTCCTTCCGTCCTCTCCTGGATGTTAAACACAGCTTTTATTCCAGCCAGTTCTCGCTGTAATGAAACTGTAATGATGCCCATTCACTGCTGCAGGCCCTGCCAGAACAAACCCATTGACCTTGGTAGGGCAAGTCAAGAAGCACCCCCACCATCCCTCCCCCACCCCCCACCGCTCCACAGAGGGCCACCTCAGATAGAGGAGGAGAAGAGAGAAGGAACACCATAGAGCCATATTTCCAGCTCAACCCAAATACCTCCCATCTCTTCATATCTTGTTTCTCATCCGCCGCCCAGCCTCTTCCTCTTCCTCTTCCTCTCCTCTTCCTCTTCCTCGCTCTTTGCCGTTTCACGGGCCTGAACAGACGCAGTGTTTCTCCCCCCCCCCCCCCCCACCGCTGTGCAGCACTTCAGTCAGGGAGCAATTTTATTTCCACACGACTCCTCAGGTTTTTCATTAGTGACTTTTTATATTTTTACAGTCACACATAAAGATCCAAGCTAAATTTGTGACATTTATTAAAAACAACAAGTAATAATGATAATTAAAAAAAAAAACCAAAGCATTCTATTTGCTTTGCTACGCGCTCTGTGTGTCCGTTGGTATGACTCGTTTTATATACTGTACATGGCGCCAACTATTTCGTTTTGTCAGAAGGTTTATATGATTATTGTTGAATCAGAAGTCAAGTTTCCTACATGTTTAACTCAGGTATTTGATCACGCTTTCTCGCCAGGTGCAGGTGGTTCATTTGTGTATAAAGTACGAATCAACCAGTTCTCATGTCAGTATTCGATATTGGCAAGAAACTAAAAGTTAGTACTCGTGCTTGTCCTTGAATAAAGTGTTGTAAAGCGGCGAATTGAACAATAATGGCCACATGCTGTTCAAACATCTTCACTCTGGTGTCAGAAACATTTGCCGTTGTGCCGTCCTGGTTTTTACCACTGGAATTATACGGTTCCAGATAAGAGAGGGGTTGATACAGTGCCTCTATACTTTAATGTCATCAATCAATCTTAATTTTTCATCCCTGAGGACCATTAGTTTCCTTTGTCTCCTCACTTATATGAAACCAGAGCTCCAAGATGAAACTCCTGCCTTCTTTGTACCGGCATGTTACATCAACATGCGTTTCTTATTTTTCTTATAATTCACTTCATTTTAAATGACTTCATCTTTTTTCATTCACATTGCTTCTTTCTACTTACTGGAGCAGTTACGTATATATCTGTAAAGGGAATTGGAATAAAAGTGTGCTTCCATTACATCCCAGAATATGTTTAATCATTAAGTGGCTTGTTTCATATTGGTAGTCTGAACCCACATCACGGTGCAACTGGCTCACATTAAAAGGTTGGGAGCTGACGCTCCTTCACCGAGGCTTTCAGAGAATATGTGTGTGTGTGTGTGTGTGTGTGTGTGTGTGTGTGTGTGTGTGTGTGTGTGTGTGTGTGTGTGTGTGTGTGTGTGTGTGTGTGTGTGTGTGTGTGTGTGTGAAACGCAGGAGGGCAAAACACAAACAAGTACACGAATAAATGTTGTCGAGGGACAAACATTTCTTATATTGAAATGCGAAACTGTGATCATGTTTATAAATTAAAACCTGAAACGTTCATCCCACTGTGTTGATCCTTTCGTAACATCAGATCAATATCCATCACGAAAACAAACAAACAAAAACAACCTACAACTTCATTACAACTGTTTTTCTTCAACTTCAAAACTGTTTTAAACTGCATTTCTTGTGCTGGTTGAGTCACACACAGCTGGATTATTGTTGTGTATATGTGCTAAACAAAAACAACAACAACAGAAACCTTTAAGAAAGGGACACTAATGCTAATGAAAACATGTTAATGCTAATGTCGTTCATGTCAGCTTCGTGTCAGCTTCAAGAGGACTGTGTTAGTTTGGCATTAATGATGACAATAATCCACAAGTAAACAGGAATTTAGTGATAAAGTAAAGGTCACGATAACAGCTTTGGCTTCATGCTAATGCTAACAAGGAGCAGGACAGAAAAAGATGGCGGCTCTCAAACGGTTCTGGCTAATTCTAAATCAAACAACAAGCTCATGAAACGTACATTTTAATTTGGATTAGAAGAGAGTTCCAGACTGGTAATCCAGTTGATTAGCACAAGCATCATGCATTTGGGATGAATTTAGAAATAAAAGCGGACGTAACAGGAACAGGAAATAAGGACTTTAGTAGCTTGAGATCGTCAAACAGCAGAACAAAGAAAAGCGTAGCTGGCGGGTGATGATGTCACGTGATCTGAGGAGAGAAGGCGATTGGCCGGCTCCTCCTCAGTTGGTTTGACTCCACAGATTGCTCTCTGCTCCCGAAGGTAAAGCAGGAGGCCTGACCTCCCTCCCTCCCTCTCTCCCTCCCTCCCTCGCTCTCTCCTTCTCTCTCTCTGAAGTCACATCCCTCCATAACAAATGACGGTTGAGGATAATAGCCTGCTGTTGCCATCGAAACCAGCAAGATCTTTGCGCTCCTCTGCTCTCTCTTTCTCTCTCTCTGCCTCACTCTCTCGCTTTCACTACCCCCCCCACTCCACTCTATTACCTCCCTCCCATCACTCCCCTTTTTCCCCCCACATCTCCTCCGTGATTCTTTTTTTCACACACACACCGCCTTTCCCCATTAATTTTTTTTTAATCTCTCTCTCTCTCTCTCTCGCTCTCCCTCGTTCTCTCTCGCCGCCTTTTCCCTCCCCACCGTTCGAGGAGATGTACCACCACCCCCCCCCCCCCCCCCCCACCGCCATCCACCCCAACGCCACCACCGCCGCTTCTCCTTAAAGCCTAATCTTTGCTGGCTGAGCTGCAGAGTGCTGCACACGCAGAAAGCAGGGTCACGTTGAGTTTACGCTCCGGTTTGCGTGTCGTCGGCCGCCGCCGCCGCCATAACCAAGGAACCAAGTGGAATGAAATACAAGTGATTATGTGACAATGGAGGACACACACACACACACACACACACACACACACACACACACACACACACACACACACACACACACACACACACACACACACACACACACACACACACACACACACACACCATCCTCCAGCCTGACGGGGTCCATGCATGTCACTTTTAAGTTTCGGGGGGGAACTTGGCGTGTTCTCTCTCGCAGCACATAATGTATCATCAAAGCCGGGATTAAAAGTTTTCTCTCTCTCTCTCTCTCTCTCTCTCTCTTTTTTTTTTTTTTTTCGTGAAGCAGCAGCTTTGGCTGCGGGAAGATTTAAGCTTATTAGCTTAAAGAGCAAGGGGAAGGGAGTTTTCAACTGATGTATGGCGGACTTCAAAGATGGTTTAATCTGTCAGTACACATGCCCTGTACAGGCTATTTATACTGGGGGAGCCATGTTTCTTCCAAATGACTTCCTCCTGCTCCTCGCTGCAGCGGCTCTTCTGTTTGTCACCGTGTCTAGACAGCTGAGGTGGCTCTTCCTGTGCGTTAACACCATCCACCCCCCCCCCCCCCCCCCCCCCCCCCCCCTCGGCAGAGAGAGATTTCTCTGAGCTCCGGCGAATTGATGAAAGGACAACGCGTTTGATGTATGCCGTTGTTTTGCAAGACGCTCCGCGTCGGTTTCCAGCTGGTTGCGTAACCCGGCACAGGTTTCTGGTGGTGCTGGTAGAAGTTCAAAGACAAGAGGCGGGCGCCGCTGCACTCCAGTAAACCGGTTTATTATGCAAATACTTGATTTGTATGTTTCTGTTTGACACACACACCTTCGGGGTTTTGTTGCGTAAGATGCCACCCGAGTTAACGAAAGGCAATCATGAGGATGGGCACGGTTCACAAAAGCAGATATCAATGTGATTGATTGCCGTCATTATGGATTAGAAGTGCACTTAGAGTCAATCCCTGATAATACGTCACCATGATTCATCTTTGCTGAGCAACAGGCCTTTAATGATCACTTTTTATCATAGATTACAGAGTCTTACTCTGGATTAACGTGAGGATTTGAGCACGGAGGTGATTTCAGAGTTCGGGGCTTTTCAGAAGTCCGTCAGTGCGTTTTTTTGTTTTTTGTTTTTTTTTCTGCAAACTAAAGTGTCACAGTCTGAAGAGTCTTCACAACTTTTCTTTCACACTCCTGATCCCCTTTCCACCGGTCCTTACTTTGAGGAAATCGTAAATGTGTGTTTCCATTCTGTGGAGGTGGAGACTCTCTGTTGTTGAAGCAAAGAAGGAAAGAAAAGGAGAGGACAGACACACAGATGGATTGTTGACAGGGATTCAAACCCTGGTTTGGGTAGTGGGTATAATGATAAATAACAAACTCACATGAGCGACATACTGCAGCTAAACAAATTAAAAAGGTCCTCCTGCAGACCCAAACTGAAAACAAAATGGGAAACATCTTCCTCACATCAGGGAATCGCGCTCCTTTTGCGTCTTAAAATAATAAAAACCTGCTTTACCACCATGAAACAGGAAAAACAAGAGGCAGATTCCACTTTATCTTCCCGCTCCAACAAGGCTCTTTACTGTTCAAAGTTGCTTTGCATCATTTATGGTTTCATCTGTGAAACTAAACTTTGGATCTCCAGCTCTCACCACATTGGGTCGGAATTATTATTATTTTATAGAACCTCCACAGCGGAAATGAACACCGTTCTTCTGGTTGTTCTTTTTTTTTTTTGAGTGAGTGTATCTCGTCCTTTTTCGGGGGCTGCTCGTGCCAACTGTGATGCCACGAGAGTGCGCAGGAAATGGCGACACCGACGTACAGACGTGTTATGTGAATTTCAAAAATAAAGGCGTATCTTTAAAGACTTTAAAGGCATTTTCAGAATGTTTTCAACCCAGCTGCACAGCAAACGTTACACATCTTACTGTAAATATCGGCGATCACGAGTATTGGGGATCTTATGTCCCCTCCTTTCTGTCGATGAGGCTCTCCAGAGCTGTATGTCACTTTAAAACCTCATTTTTATACTTTTCATGGTGAATTTCAGTTATTTGCTGATGACAAGACAACAAAAGAACCTCACAACTGCACTGTGCAATGAACTTTAGTGAGCACTTCTGTTCTCAGTGATGTAACTTTCGAATGTCCTTACATAATAGCGTCATCTCTGCACAGCTCATGTCTCATAATCTAATGAGCAGATTGCCTTGAGATTCTCTGAGGGCCCCATTGATTTGAATGACCCCATGTCCTCTCAGTGTCCTGCTCCTGGAGTGAGTCAAGTACTGTTCATCTGGCAAATTAGAATGAAAAGCATAAATGATGACAGTTTGAGGTGTGTCAATGATGAGTCTTTTTTTTTTTTTTTTTATAGAGAAATGTCTGACCATTGAAACGCACTATAGAGCATCTGCCTTTCTATGACATGATATCATCAAGTTTTAACGCACAGCGTGTGATCCACTGCTAAAGATTTGATTAATCTTAGTTTGACCACCTGGAAGAAAACTCAACGTCTTTTTCCATATTTCTGAGTCTTCTTGAGTGTATTCTTGAACAGGTGCTGCTGCGAGCATGAATTTTTTTCAGCATGGGGTGCATTAATCTGATTTCATGCATCTGTGTGTGTGTGTGTGTGTGTGTGTGTGTGTGTGTGTGTGTGTGTGTGTGTGTGTGTGTGTGTGTGTGTGTGTGTGTGTGTGTGTGTGTGTGTGTGTGTGTGTGTGTGTGTGTCACGTGTCTCACTGCTCTGAAAATGGAATCACGTCTTATCTAGCGTCTCACACTGAATACAAACATGAGCAGCTAATTAAACAGTACGTGAAAGAATCAGGCCGGTAACCGAACGACCCACCGAGCTCCAACGGGACGATATTGACGACGTTCCAAGTATGACAAAAAACCCAGCTGATCGAGATCACTGCTCCCCTGAGCGGGGATCCTTTCATGAAGAGCTTCTGAAGCTTTGTTTTTTTGTGTGCTTTCTTGTTTTGTTCAGAGATTTAAAAAAAAAAAAAGTTGACTGCATTTTGTAGACAGTATATGTGAGCAATAAAGACAACAGAGACTCATAAAATGAAGCAGGTAAGGCAGGTTTACACCATGTTCCCGTTTGCCCGAAACGTAGTGCGCCATGGGATTTTGGGGAATTGTGAGGAAGGTCTGGCAGGTTGTTGACGTTCTGTCAAGGCTTTCTACAATGAAATGTGGACGTTTGAAGCATGTTTCTGCTCCAAAGGGCCACCAGAAGTGAAGGTACTCATTGTATCCTGAGACTTTTGCTGGGTGCGTACAAACCTCTGGAGTTCTTTTTCGGTGGCATAGCTTCCGCCTCCAAGTTCTATTACGGCCAATCACATGCCGCGTTGTGTTGTGATGTTCATCCCGTTTTGCTACAGGCTACTGAGGTTCTCCTCCGCACCGCGGCCACCGGGGCAAAGTTTATGAAAGATTAAAAATCTGGCATGGCGCCTACAGCAACCATGACTGGTTACGTTTGCACATCCCGTCCCCCTGCGTTGTCTCATGCACATCACATTTTGTCCACGGTGTCCTGAAATGAGGCTGCCGGGGACATTGTGTGAACGTACCCTTACAACATTGCAATTCATTGGCAGTCCGATGAGGACTTGCCCAGAGACCTTTCATCACAGCCTTCAGGATACTGCAACAGGTGGTGAACGACCTCAGACGCCTCCAGACGGTTGAGATGGAGGAGATGTTTATCACTTTGAGCTGCAGGCATATGAGGTACCGCCGCCTCCTCGCTGGGCCGCCAACTTGCCACATGGTTTTAAAAGAGCCCATGCAGTTTTCCTGTAAGGAAGTGTATGGACTACGTTTTGTCTCTGAAACATCACAGAAATATGACGTGTCTAATGTCGAGATTCTTGAAAAGCATTAACACCTTAAAACATGTGATTCTCCTACTTTTGTCATCCAACGTCCCCCCACTATGGTTCTCCAACTGTCCCTGAGGCCGTCCACCATTTGGGATTATATTGTATTAATATGGCGGGGTCAGTGATGAGAAAAATATCTGCAGGAATCAGTTTAAAAGCATTAAAGATGCGTATCACTTCCGAGATACTTAGATCTGTGTGACCTTTAAGCCGAGAGCTTGGTAACTTATGGTAATTCATCATAATGACAGAACTGCCTGCAAGCCATTAGTCAAGGTTCCACTGACAGGATATGAATGGATGTTCGCCGTCGCAGCGAAGAGGTTGGATCACTGATATTTGCACACTGGATGCTAAGAAGGGTCACCTGTACTCTCTAGTCAAGTCCCCACTGCAAAGGCAGACATGCTGCAGGAATGGTGGGCGGAGCTTAAAGTGGAGAAATGTAGAGAAACGTAGGCAGCAATGGAATGTTCCAGACCACTGGACAGAATCGTCGAGGAGAACTTGTTCTTGACATTGTGGTCAAAGAATGCAGCAGATTGTTGGGCGGTGAAGACCTCTGATATTTTCAAAGAAAAAGTAAAAATACAAATTGTATATTTTTTTAATATATTGAAAAGCCTAAACACCTGTTCACACATTAGGTTTGGCTTGGGAAACAACGGACACTGCCACTGAAGAGCCTGAAACCAGAGACAAACATGAACAATGACAAAAAAACAAACACAACTGAATGTAGGAAGCAGACAGTTTTAATCTGAGGATTTAGCATTTTCATGGAGAGATAAACTGATCTGACCACCAGGTGTAGTGAAGGTCGAAGCTTTTCACTCAACAGGGACTCACTGGTACCACAGGAGGTCCAGATGTACGATCTAGAATGTTCCCGGCGACTTACAGTTTATTATACCTTCACAAATCATCTGGTCTCTGTTCTGGTCCTGTTTGATATCAGTGCTGCATCGATACTAGTGATCAGAACACTGATACTAGTGATCAGAACATCGATACTGGTGATCAGAACATCGATACTAGTGATCAGAACATTGATACTAGTGTTCAGAACATCGATACTAGTGATCAGAACATTGATACTAGTGATCAGGACATTGATACTAGTGATCAGAACATCGATACTAGTGATCAGGACATTGATACTAGTCATCAGAACATCGACACTAGTGATAAGGACATTGATACTAGTCATCAGAACATCGATACTAGTGATCAGGACATCGATACTAGTGATCAGGACATTGATACTAGTGATCAGAACATCCTACTACAGGGACTAGACTACATCATCGTCACTAAACTGGTTTCAGTTTAAAATCCATCTTTTAACTTGTAAAAGCTCTAAACCGGGGTTCATCATATCCTGAATCTATTACCCAAAAGAACTCTTGGTTCTCAGAGTGTTGCTTACTGGAGGTTCTTAGGTTTTCTAAAAGAACAATGGAGGCGGAGCTTTCAGCTCTCAGTGTCCTCTCATGCGGAACCAGATCCCAGGTTCAGTTCAGGAAGCTTTGAGATTTGGCTTCCAGGGCGCTTCAGGACTTCAGGCTTGCAAACATGTACATTTCTCGCTAAAATGCATGGACTGGACAAGTCGTGACACAAAGCAGATTCTTCCTTATCGACATTCACTACATGTGGAAAAAAAAAACCCGGGTATTTTCTTAAAGCCAATAAAGTGCAGCGTTACTATGTTTTGTTTTGTTTCATGTTTCTGTCATAGTCACGTTTGATTCGTGGCTTCCTGATGCTCGCTAGTATCTGATGTGCAGCATGTCTCATATTCCAAATGGAACCTGCTCGGACACGAATCACAGGATGGGATTTATGTTGGGTTAATAGCGCCACATTAAAACAAACATCAGGACCAACACAGGTGTTCAGTACACGTTCCAGAAGAACGTTTGATCTCAGACCTTCAAAGTGAATCAATTCTGCAGACTCACATTGTGACCGACTCGTACATTAAAGATCGCGGCGCTGAACTGAAGAGAGGAGGAGCCAAACGATCCCCGTGAAAAGATCCTGAGAAACTCGGAACGAGTCTGACGGCGATGACCACTGGAAAATGTTTGTGTTGTGAACATTGCTGGCTTAAAATTGACACTCACTGTGCAGAATTAGAGCCGAACTTGAGCACGCAAATCCACCACCATGTTTATCTTGTGTTTTCTGTAAAGACTTTCAATTATACAGCGATAAAGCTGATCCATGCAGCTCATTGCCCTCACAGGTCAGCAATTGGATTTTGTAATTCTAAAGCTGTGGAACCCTGGATAAAGAGTATGCGACAAAAGCAAGAAATCTCAGTTTCCCCACAGAGAAAATGTGATTTTACCGGCATACATTAAAGAAGAAAAGTATTGTGGAATATTGAGTTGCTACTATGCAAATTTTAACAGGGCAAACTTTGAGGGGTCCCAGTCGGGCCTGCACAAAATGAATTTAGCAAATTAAGATCTTCAATCTTGGTAATACTAAAACCTCCAAAAACCTCAAACCGTGAGAACTGTTGACAAATCAATACATAAACAATTAGACACAAAAATACTTAATCACTTAAACTATATACAAACTGCACCAAAGCATAAATGTCTTATTACCATACCTGTGAAATATCATTTTACTGTATCTTGTGCTATCCTCATACTTAAATAAATCGGTTTACGGAGTAAAAAGTTGGCTGTGAAACTATATACTATATTTACCCTTAAAGCTACCTTTTACACGATGTTCACCGGTAAAGTGGTGCCTCCACAGAGGGCGTGGTTAACTTTAGCTTATTTCCACTTCGATTTCTGCACTCGTGGTTGGAATTGCGGCGTGGAAAGTATGTGTGGAAGCAGCTCTGCTGAGGAGTGTGAATCCTGGCGCCGCCCAAACGGAACATGAATGCCCAGTTTTAATGATGTCCAACAGCCTCCAAGTTCAACACGTCCCATTTCTACTCCAAAATGCTCCTCTTGGCCCCGGGGTTTTTTTTTTTTCTTTACAGAAGCAGACACCTGAATTTTCATAAAAATTGTCCTTCTTGTTGAGAATGTCGTCATTTTCTGTAGTCAAGTGTTAGGTTTTGTGAAATTATTCCACCGCAATTGTTCCACGACAGAGAAAATCGTTTCAATTTAAAGGTTATTATGGCACAATTTTTACCCAGACAAAATGAAGTGGGCGTGTTGGTACAACAGATTCCACGTAAAACACTGAGCATTACTGTAGAATGCTGGAAAGGAGTGGCGAGCGCAGGCTGGGAAGGCTGTGTGTGGCGATTGGCCTTCTTTGATCTCACACTCTCCCTCGACCCATTTCAAAAGAATCCCAGAAGATGAAAAGTGTGTGTGCTGGAGAGGAAGAGGGAAGGGGGAGGAAGAAGAGGAGAGGAGAGGAAGGGGGTGCGGACCAGCGAAGTGTGAAGAGTGTGCAACTTTCTCCCACATCGTTCCCTCTCTCGCTCTGAGAATCTATTATATGTGTGGAAAGTGGAAGAAGGAGCAGACGTTTGCATCTCTCTCTCTCTCTCTCTCTCTCTCTCTCTCTCTCTCTCTCTCTCTCTCTCTCTCTCTCTCTCTCTCTCTCTCTCTCTCTCTCTCTCTCTTTCTCTCAGTTTCTTCATATAGGAAGCCGGTTCCCACAGGCTGAACAATACATTAGCCAAGCGCAGCAGCATTGTCTGGCAGCGGGGAGGAGGATTTGGTGCGACAGAAATTATACCGCAATACATTAACTGTTTGGGGCTGCAGGGGACACAGCTGTACTATGGGACAGTCCTATAGGACAGACCTAATGGACACTCTTATAGGACAGACCCAAGCACGATGCCTACAAAGCCCCTACTAACACGTTCAAGCTGAGTAGCAGCTTTAAATCCCACAGTAGTTTAGATGCAATGTCATCTATTGTGTATTTTTAAAGGTAAACTCACGAAGAAGGCGAGTGGGAATTTGTTTATTCCAACGAGGCTCAGACAAAGTAGATAATGTATGTTTGGAGAAAGACTATTGGTAAAAGAATGTTGTTGAAAACCAAAATGAAATGGCGGAATAGTCCATTTCAACACCGTAAAACAATCCAAAATGGGGCCAAGAAAGATGATCCCAATGCAGCTCTCCACAATAGGAATATATTTTGGAAAACCATTGTTATATGAAAAAGAGGTATATTAGATTACACAGCAATCGGACACAGGGAGGGGAAGTCAGGGATTTTAATATTGTGTTATAAATGCATACGTGATTATAACGTTGTGTATATTTTGCAGTGCCACGGGCTCACAGAGTGTAGAGTAGTGCCTGAGAGGGTGTATGACCTCCTTCTACAGCCACACGAAAAAAACCAAAAAACAAACAGTAATTCTACATGAGCAAGCAAAGGAGACAGTGGAAAGAAAAAAACCCAGCATCTTAACAAGAAGAAACCTGCAGAACCAGACTCAGGTGGAGGCTCTGTGTTGTTCTGGTTGGAGTTTAGAAGGAGAGACCAGAAGAGGACAGACGGACAGACAGTGGACATAAATCTACCTGCAGCAGACGTTGCTAACGTCACGTAAAACTCACCGGGTTGTTTCACTAGAACGGAGATTTCCGGCGACACAAGTTGTAGCTTGTCCGTCCACCTGCACTTTAATCTGTTCTGTTCAGGTCACCACAGTATTTTGAATTTTGAGATTCTTGCAGCACACAAGGTGACTTCAGCCATCTGTCTGTCCTCCACTTTCACTGCACTGCTGAAGGGTCCGTCCACACCAGGAACCCAGTTCACCTAAACCAGCAGTTTCTGGCCTGTCGTTCACATGAGCTGGTTCAAGAATCGTGAAAACAGGTTGTTTTTTTAACACGGGTCTCAGAGTGGGGAAATGGTAAAACCCCGGCTCGTGCCCGTCCAACACCCCAGGGGTGTGGACAGCAAAGACGATCATCTGTGGAAAAAAGATGAGGTAATCACCCCCCCTCTCCCTCCCACTGCGATCTGTGATGTCATCAAATAACCACAACCAAGCTTCAGAAGCTACTGACGCTAGCAGCAGGAGGAGCAGGGCCTTAGACCTATAGAACCAGAGTGATATACAGGTTTATGAGCAGGAATCTACTGCGAAATTTCTGTGCTCTGTCTTCTTCTGCGTTTTTGGTGTGTTTGGTGAGTCACCGCGCCCCTAAAGGCCTGGCATGTGTACTACATGTCCTGAAGCCTCGTGTTGAGCCGAGTTCATAGTGACGTGAGGACAGAATTTTTTAGGAGAAGGCTGGGGAACAAAAAGAGCCGCTTTTTTTATCGTCGTGTGGATGTACCCTAAAAGTCTTTAAGTTTTATTAGAGATTCTGCAGGAAGAACAACCGCACTGCGCTGCTGCTTTATTAGAGAGTTTTCTGTGAAAGCTCCACCGGGTGCTTTGTATCTTCTTCGAACATTTCTTCCTGTGCACCTGCTTCTCGGCAGCGGGTTTCGCGGACGAAAAAACTGGAGGCAATTGTCTCGTACGTGTCGACATGCTTCAGACAATAACGGCGATTGTGTTGAAATCACTGTGGGCTGGAGCACAACGTGAGCCGCGACCAAGGAGCAGCTGGCGGCTGCAGGCCGAGGGGTTGAAGAGGACATGTTGGTGCGTTCGAGAGCAGCTATATGATCCTCTGTAGCGCACACTGAAAGCGTCTTACAAAGACCTTTGTGGGGAAATGCAATTTTCAGCTCTCTCTCTCTCTCTCTCTCTCTCTCTCTCTCTCTCTCTCTCTCTCTCTCTCTCTCTCCTACTTTCACACTCTGGCTCACAACAGCCAGATCAGAGGCGAGGCAGGGCCGGCCTGTAATAAGCCAGCAGCTGATACATATAGAGGAACAGTGGAGGAGGAAATTACAGATCCTATCAGCCAAGTTCAAGAGCATGCTTTTTTTTTTTTTTCCTCCCTCTCACCCCCCCCCCCCCCTCCACCCCCCTCCCCCCTTTCCTCCTTCCTGTGATTCTCTTTCTCTGCTCTTTCTTCTTCTACGGGCGGCTGCACAAGCAGCAGTCAGCAAGGTATGCAACTCTCCATTCATAGCGGCCAGCAGGGGGTCCCTCACTCCCTGTATGAGGGGTTCAATCCCCCCCCCCCCCCCCCCCCCCCCCCCCCGCACCCCCCCCGTTTGAATGAACCTCCCTGTGCCTCCAACACTGTGGCTACCATTTCTTCATCCTTACACCTTTGCTCATGAAAGTAGTCGGGTTTGATTGTTTTTTTCCCTCAGACTCAGGACCCCATAAACATGGCAGCCATTTCAAGTAAAAAAAAAAAAAAAATTAAAGCTTTCATTGTCTCAGGTGTCTGATAACATGACAACGGTGCTCGGAGGCACTGAAAACGATTTTTTGAGAACAGCTCCCCACTACAGGTAAAAATGCCCCAGCTCCGTCAGCGTGTAGACCAGGGATCTGCAACCTGCAGCTCTGAAGCCACATGTGGCTCTTCAGCTCCTCTGTCGCGGCTCCCTGAAGCTTTCAGAGTGTGTAATGGAAATAAATATAATTTTGATCAAATTCTCTTTTGTTTGCATTCCATGCAGATTTTCAAAAATGGACAAAATCTGCAGGATTAGAACAGATAAATTGGGTAAAACAGCAAAGTCAGCCATATTGTTGAAATGACAAATGGAAGGGAAAAAAGGGGTGGGGGGTGGGGGGGGAGAATAAAGGGTCAGCCATGCATCATGGGACATGAAACACACACTTAAATCAACATTTACCTGTAGTTTGGAGCCAAACATGAAGCTCACACAACACCTTACCTTCTCACTCAGGTTTCCTTTTGTTCTGGAAATTTCATCTGAAGCGACGAAATCTGATGAGTCCACTCTCTGCCCGTGTTTGGCCTTTGTCTTCTGTGGTAAACCA
>NC_137651.1:24186468-24297166 GCF_963422515.1 Blennius ocellaris | reverse complement strand
TTCTGAGGAGCTGGTAAGATCAAATTAATTATCGACCTGGCTTTAATTACATTTTTAAAATAATGAAAACACAACTCGGAACAAGTGCAGGTAATTGTTTTAAAGAAATCGGTTTGAAAAAAAACAGAAAGAAAAGAAATCCAACTTAAGAAGTTAAGATGGAGTCCAAATTATAGGCAAGTCAAACATTTCCCTTCTGAATAATTACAGTGTCACATAGAATAATATGGTCATTATTCATGGTTTAGAAGAAATTCAGGCTCATTTTATTAAAGGAAAATATGTCGATGTGATGAAGATGAACAGGCAGCATGGGCGATTCAGACGTGTGTGTGTGTGTGTGTGTGTGTGTGTGTGTGTGTGTGTGTGGGGGGGGGGGGGGGGGGGGGGGGGTAATTAGTTTGAAGACCGAGCCGGGCACATGAAGTTTTCAGCTAAAACATCAGTAATAAGATTGAATTCAGCTTTAACTCTGTGAGTGGCAGATTTGTGGAGCCACCTGTCTGAGGGAGTCGGCTCATTCACCCGGTGGCAGCCTGCGATTGTGCAGCAGCGCCGCGTTTCATCTGGGTCTGCGGACCTGAATGAAGCCCTCCCTCAAAGATATAATAGGGTTTTATTTGCCCCTTGAGAATTGGGGAGGAAGCCCCAAAATGCAGCTGCAGGAGAGCCCCCCCCCCCACACACACACACACACACCCCGAGACGTTAGAGCAGCGGGGAATTGTATGAAAGGGAAATGAGTGTGTGTGTTTGAGGTGCGTTTATTGCTCCACCTTTGAGGACCACATGGATCTGCGGCTCCACTGAGCCGCTGACACAGTCGGCTGGTTTGGGATCAGTGTGAGGACTGACAGGGCTGAACAAAGTTTGGATCCTGGAACCGTTGTTTGTGACATAATCGGGGCCTGATTTCAAAGGAAAAACACGAAATTTTCATCGTGAATTGTGTGTCTGTTTGCAAGGCGACAGTGCTTGGAGCCACTGGAAGCTTTTTGAAAATCTCTCCATGTCTCTGTATTGTCATTGTTAATGTTTATAACATATTGTTCTCTGCATGTGTGTGTGTGTGTGGTTTTATTACAAAAAAAAACTAACAGCACCCACTAGTGGTCCAACATGGAAACCACATTGTTTTCAGAAGTTTGATCCGTTTCCACGTTTTCAAAGTGGGAACCTTTTTTGAAATGAAAAGGCAAAAACGCCGCCGCTTCACTTGCCTAAGACTCCACCACAGTTCATTTTTTGAATTTAATGATTAGAAGTGGCTGCCTTTTCTGAGCGTCAGTGAAGTCAGCGTGAAGTCCACGCTGCATTGAGGAGCACAGCTTGTGATCAAGCTGTCGGCGGGAGCCGCAAACACGTTCTAAAAAGCTGAGAAAATGTTTTAATCCGCAATGAAACTCAACACCAGCATTTAAAAGGGAATGGCAGAGGAAGCGGTCGACACCCAGGCTGCAGGTTTGGGGAGGGCTTGGGATGAGGAGGCTTGGTCGGACGGGCCACCATTGAAAAGAAATGTCCCCACGGAGGTTAATTAGAATATTAGTTCCGTTTGGGATATCCAGTAAGCGGTGCAACAAGTGGTCATTTTGAAAGTAGTGGGATATAACAGTGAACTTTTCTCTTGCCTCTTCTGCAGATTATTCACTTTTATCTTCTTCACTAGACAAAATAATTAAGTGAAATACTATCCAAGACTCAGACTGGATAGACAAGGACTCATTAGTCCAGATGCTGTAGTTCAGGTCACAGCAGCTTGCAGTGTTGGCAGCATGACATGGTTTTTTTTCAGGATTCTGATTGGTTATCATGGCTTCGTGCTTCTCGTTACACTGCCCCCTACAGGGGGTGTGGTCATAGCAGCAGCAGCAGCTCACAGCAGCTTTCCACTGTCGCAAATAAACCTGCTTGCTCACATGGATCCGTTGGGTTTTTCCTCTTTTCTCTGTTAAAAGCACCGAGGAATGACTGTGTTGTATTTGGTGATATATAAATAAATAAAGTTGAAGTTGAAGCAGCTCTGAAACAGGTGGACGTGCAGGTCCAGGTCAATGCAGATTTTTTTTGGAAAATGTACAGGGGGCTATAATCTGTTTTTGTGAAAAAACAAAACAAACAAAAAAACAACCTGCGCGTGTAAACGTGGACCAAGACGCACAAAAAAAAGCTCAATATGCACCACAACCACCGGGTGAAGACAATCACACCCCCAGACAGGTGAAACACATCAGAGCGGGGATCAGCAATCAGACACAGGGAGGGGAAGTCAGGAAGCCTGAATCCAGAAACAGACTCAGAACCTCTCAATAATACAATTAACTCAACATGAAATCATGCCACACACCTTGTTTTTTCATCCATCCATCCATCCATCCATCCATGAAAGTTACTTAATGCAGCTGTTACTCTGGGCTGAATGTGAGAAAAGATAAATTTTTTGACTTCTCAGAGGTAAAATATTACTGAAACCCTCATCACATCCCTGAATTCACAAACACAGAAAGGATAGGTGTTTGTTTGTAAAATGGGTTCGTACAGTTAAAAGACGTTTTTATTCGTTTTGACTGGCATGCACAATGCAGAAGGATGCTCGCTGTGATCTGAAGCCTTTCTACCACCTTTTTAATGAAGAAGCTCTCAAATCCAGAATTCGGCACTGAAAGAAGAAAAGTAACAAACAAAAAGCCTGAATGAAACGAAGTCGTTACAACTTGTGTGAACGTGAGAAAAACTGGAGGCTTTTCTTCTGAATGTTGCTTCTTCCAGTATTTCACTCCCCTTCATATTCTTCACTTCAGACGCGTCTTTTCAGAAATTTATCAGTTCGTTCACAATATGTGACGCAAAGTGAGTCAGTCCAGCTTTTTTTTTACACAGTTTGATTGTGTGTGTGTGTGTGTGTGTGTGTGTGTGTGTGTGTGTGTGTGTGTGTGTGTGTGTGTGTGTGTGTGTGTGTGTGTGTGTGTGTGTGTGTGTGTGTGTGTGTGTGTGTCATACAAAGAACGAGTGATCCACAAAAGATAATAACAGTCATGATAACAAAAGCTCCACAGTCATATTAGAAAACATAGTAAACATGATTTCAGTGAGAAAGTAACCTTTGCTTCAGATGATGCTAACGCTAACAGGACAGGGGGAGACAGCAGCTGTATTACTAATTCTGGTGTTCCAGTACTGTGTTGTCATGCACACACACATGCACGCACTCGCAGCACACTGTTGATTTAAACTCCCTCGCAAAACTATGAAACATCTTCAAAGCTCGTCCCGTCACTCCTCTTCCTCCTCCTCCTCCTCACTTTGCAGATCCTTCCGCCAGAGTTTTGTTGATAACAGTTTGTGTGGAGAGACTCTGGCCGCCCACATGCCACCTGGGCCGTGTGGCTGCAGCCGACTGACACCCTGCAACCGACTGACACCCTGCAACCGACTGACACCCTGCAGCCGACCGACACCCTGCAAACGACCAACCCCCTGCAGACGACCAACACCCTGCAAACGACCGACCCCCTGCAGACGACCGACACCCTGCAGACGACCGACCCCCTGCAGTCGACCGACCCCCTGCAGCCGACCGACCCCTTGCAGCCGACTGACACCCTGCAGGGACTGACACCCTGCAAACGACTGACCCCCTGCAGACGACCGACACCCTGCAAACGACCGACCCCCTGCAGACGACCGACACCCTGCAGACGACCGACCCCCTGCAGACGACTGACCCCCTGCAGCCGACTGACACCCTGCAGGGACTGACACCCTGCAAACGACCGACCCCCTGCAGACGACCGACACCCTGCAGGCGACCGACCCCCTGCAGACGACCGACCCCCTGCAGCCGACTGACACCCTGCAGGGACTGACCCCCTGCAGACGACCGACCCCCTGCAGCCGACCGACACCCTGCAGGGACTGACACCCTGCAAACGACCGACCCCCTGCAGACGACCGACACCCTGCAGCCAACCACTTGCTGGCAGACATTATTTGTTTTCCTTACAGAGAGGTGCTGAGGTTGTTTAATGCTCAGATGAACCACATAGTCTGATACAATCTCCCTGTGTGTGTGTGTGTGTATGTGTGTGTGCATGTGTGTGTGTGTGTGTGTGTGTGTGTGTGTGTGTGTGTGTGTGTGTGTGTGTGTGTGTGTGTGTGTGTGTGTGTGTGCATGTGCGCGCAGGGTAATTCCACCACAACCAAACCATAAAAGGCCTCATATTACAGACTATTTATATCCAATTGTGTAGAACTACATAAACACTTCTTGCCGTGGGTGTTTCTGCGGTGGTTTTTCTTGTTGTTGTATTTTTCTAATCTCGCCTGCCCACAAAATGTGCCTCTTTCAACCCACCCACATGGAGATAAGTGCCGTCACCGGCCACTTATCAGTCACTACAGACACCAAGAAAACCCACAGAGACTTTATCCAAACAGCCACTTGTCAGGCGGATCAGCCTGTTACTGCAGGTATTCTCTTACACACACACACACACACACACACACACACACACACACACACACACACACACACACACACACACACACACACACACACACACACACACACACACACACACACACTGCAAGGATGGTTTCTAGATTGCAATTAAAAATACAGAAAATATATTAGAAAAGGGAATGCAAAAACAACCAAATCCACTTATTGTACACAATCATTCTTTATAGTAGAGATGCACCAATACCAGTATTGCTATTTGATGCAAGTACAAGTACTCCGTGCGGCAACAGAATGGAATCTAATAGCGATTATTATTATTATACTATGAAGGAGGATTATTTAACGCGATGAAGACGACGGATAAAATGGATGAGGTTTAATAAACTGTTGAAAATATGCTTTGTTCTGCAGTGAAATCTGTATTAGCTGTTAATCGGTTAAATTAAATATCTGGATAATTTTTTTTTCATCACACACGACGTTGACCTTCACAACGGAATATATTTTCAGCTGCTGGCTTTTAATCACCGAAAGCCAGCCTCGCTCCCGTGAAAGCAAATCTGCCTGGCAACAGGCTCACCCCCGACTGCCTACCTGTGGCTGCTGCCAGTTTTGGCATGTGTGTTTGCTGCCCTGTGGGAAATTAACTCGCGTGAGTGGGGAGCAGGTGGGAGGTGTGTGTGTGTCTGTGTGTGTGCTTTTAGTATGCGTGTAAACAATTAATTATGCCAACCCCTGCCATGAATGGAGGAGGTGATTTCCTCTCCCTGCCTGTATCCAGTAGCTCATTTATAGATTTAATACATCTCCAGTGTAAACTGTCAACACATTTAGACAGTTACAGTTGTTTTTGTTGTTTTATTTACTCCATCTGCACATTTCTTTGATGCCAGTAATTGATGCTTGAGCGTCTCCTGGCTGCGCTTTAATTCCATTAGGTTTAGACGTGTACAAAGCTGTAGGGCTGCTGATCAAATTGATTTCCATCAGGGAGATTAAAGGGGGGGGGGGGGGCAGGCAGCGTGGCGGGCTGTTTATGCCTCATTAGGTGTTTACATGTTTCCATCCACTCTGGATGGCCATATACATTTCTGGACGCATGCAGATGGCGTCTCCAAAAACCTCGTGGCCATGAGCAGATGGTGAGACTCACATCACGCTGACCCCAGCGAGCCTTTGCAGATGTGGATTCACAAAATATTCATGAAGCAATGAACTATTACCATCAACCACATTTCGCATTTCCACCGACAAAACCCCAATAATATATCTGTGTTGCGTAATATTGCTTCATCTGCCGCCCCCCAGTGGCCAATGAAATATCACCGCCTCGTGAACTTTGAGTTCCTTGTTTGTCCTCTTAGCAGCTGTGAGAGAATTGTCGTCTTGGACTAACCACATTAATTTGTATTGTTTTACTACATCTTCGGTGAAAAGGCCTGACGCACAGTTTATCCGGGTGTTGGAGTGAAAATAGCTTCGGTTCCTGTGTACACTGGCGTTTAAGAGCTAGATTCACACAAAACGCATGTTAATGTCGGGTGAGAAAAGGCCTGAACGCAAACCAGGACTGGTTTCAATCCTCAATGGACATTCAATCCCAATAATGCAGCTTTGACTATATGTCAGATTTCATTTTTTTTTTTTTTTTTAAATAGCAGGGAGATGTATATGAATATGAAGAACCAACAGAATGTCTGAATTAATTTAATGAATGCAACACATGAACTAGTTTTCACCTTGAAGTGCCTTGTGAGAGGTCAGTACATTGCATTTATGGAAAAAGGCGATTAAAAAGCTATTAACTCATCTTAACATCACCCGTGAAACCAAAAAATGTAAAATCTTCAAGGCAAGCATAGGGAAGTAACTGACTGTGTCTCTCTCTGAACCACATTTCGCCTCCATTGCTTGAGTTTTGTCTTTGATTTAGAGACGCACCTACTTACTCCCTCCTTCTCACTCTCTTTTACACATTCTACCTTTTTGCAGGATTTCTGACAGATGAAGTTGGTGGTCTGAGCCTCCATCCCTCTCCTTTTCTCTCTTCGTATCCACTAAAGCCCAACCGGAACCACAGAGGTTCTGCAGGTTTCCTCTTGTTAAAGGCAGCTTCTCCTTCCCACTCTCTTCCCTGCTTGCTCATGTGAAATTGAAGTTTTTTTTTTTTTTTTTCTCTTTCTGTAAAAACGCCCTGAAACGACTGTCAAAACTGAAATCCCACAAACTGAATTGGATCCTGACGCGGACAAATCAGTATGGACTCTGAAATCTGCCCTTCATGTTAAAAGCTTCACCACATCCTGACATTCTAAAACATTTGTTAGACTTGAATATATCATATGAAAATGTAAACAAGCTTCAAGATTCAAGGTTTCTGAGGCTTCCTGTAGATCCCGCTGAATTGCAAAGTGAAAACATCCACCATTCGCCCGATCGAAGCGCTATTTTCTCTTCATTTCTGTTGGCTGTGAATGAGAAATGACTTATAGAAGCCACTGGCAGACTGAGGAATGATGGAACTAAAGCGTTTGGCGCAGCTGCAGATGGAACCTTCAGGAAGACGCGCCGCTGCCGAGAAACATCCTCCGCAGGACAGTTCACTGACTCGAAGACTTCACTGCTGCACTGTTGTCAGATGTGATGGATCAATGCAGCGAATGCAAAGATATTGTGTTTTTTATCTCGCGCATTCTTCTTTCTTATCCAAAACAAACTTGGCACCAACGTTTCCTGCAGTGTGAATGAGCCAGAGAGGGATCGCAGCGACCAACGCAGGCTGCAGAAGGTTGAGATTGAAAACGGAATACTTCAGCTCCTTCCTCGCAGTGTTTGGGCCGATCAAGAGGAGACGAAGCGCAACTTTCCGACGACGCCCCTCGAGTCGGAACTCGTCGGAAACCACCCAACTCCGTCGTCATGGAAACTGGGTGAAACTCAATTTTCTCCAAACGCCCAGTCTTCGTCCCGCTACTGCAGGGCTGGACATTAAGGACTTTGAGGACTTGCCCTTCGGGCTTACAACTTTTTAGTCGCCCGAAGTTTAATGTAAATGTAGAAGCTTGGGTAAGGCATGACTTCCACTGGCATAACTTTTTACATAAAAACTTAGTTTCTTTAATAATCAGGATATCTCAATGAAACTTTCAGGGAAGGCGTGTCTCTTTATACTCTTCAATCTGAAGGAATAATAATCTATATTTTAAGTTTGTTCTTGGTCTGAAATATATTTGATAGTATTAAGATTGGAGCTGCCACACCCTACTACCATACTACTACCACACTAAAACTTTTTTTCTGAACCATAAAAAGTTATGAAACTTCGGGATTAGAAATTCAAAATAATCAAAAATACATCGTTTTACCTTTCAAAAGCGTCACTTAATCCGTTGAAGTAGTCTTTATATGTTGAAGTGGAGTGAGTTCTTAATACGTTCCAGTGACGATCTGAATGTTGACGAAAGTGAAAAATTCAAAATGGCGGACGAGGAGGAGCCCCCCCCCCCCCCCCACCAACGTCATTCAAGGGAATCTCGAGGAATTACGCGACGCTATCCAATCAGAACGCATGTTTTCCAGGTAAGACGCAGCGTCACTGACCAGAATGTGGATCACGAATCGGGAAGAAAATAGCGGCGGCGATCGGCCACGGTCTTCACGTACCTGTATCAAGCGTTTTCACGTCGCCATCATCGGCGTTCACGTCAGAATCACACAGGAAAAGGGTTATAACATGTTGAGCGTTTTCAACAATGATGAAGGCCCAGGGATGGCCAGCCACACCTCATTTCAGGGCCCGTTTATTCGAGAGAATCCAACAATTTCAGTACTTTAATGAACTTTAACTGTGGTTACAGTAACGTCTCTTTTCGTAACCTGTGACACTGATAGTGTTCTTTATAAAACTGCTTTCCAGCTGCAGAGAATGAAGATGGGAGCCACATGTCAGTGTTAGTTTTCGTCTCCAATGTGTTTTCAATCACCAGCTAAAACATTCCATTTTAACAGTGTGTTTGGATTTTAGATCGATGTGGTAGTTTACACTGAAAACACCGAAAACAGTGACACCCCCACCCACTATAAACTGACTGACGTGTGAGTTATAAGCTTTGTACATTTTTGGCCAAGCTGTTTTAACCCGCCGACATTCAACTGTACGAGTGGAGCTGATGAAGTGACCACTGAGCATCAATTCAAAATGAAATGTGATGTGAGATAAATAAATAGATGAATCACAGCTTATCTTGTTTTGTGATACAGAAAAGTTTTACAGAGAGAATTCAGACACACACACACACGCACACACCAGGGGAGAGCTTAGCAGTGTGAATCTGGCCAGTTGTGCCATCCAGCAGTACTTTAGGAATGATTATGTTATCTATTCAGACAGATCTCCGGGGGGAAATATTTGAAGCCATAAAACTGCCAGTTCTCTGTTCTCCCCGCCTTGGTGTGTGTGTGTGTGTGTGTGTGTGTGTGTGTGTGTGTGTGTGTGTGTGTGTGTGTGTGTGTGTGTGTGTGTGTGTGTGTGTGTGTGTGTGTGTGTGTGTGTGTGTGTGTGTGTGTGTGTGTGTGTGTGTGTGTGTGTGTGTGTGTGTGTGAGCGAGCTGGGTGACATTGCTGAGTGCAATGAGCCGATGGCATCTGAAGGCCATTAGCATGGGGAGAATACATTCCGGAACTGGCCGGCCAATACAAACACTCGGCTCGCCGTAATGAGGTGTGACTGGACTGCTCGGTTTCCGTGGCAACCCTCAACACGCCGGTGTCTCTCGCCCCCTCTGTCGCTCTCTCTCTCTCTCTCTCTCCCCTCTAATTTCTCACTTTTAAACACCCATTTTGGTGGATCTCATTTGCAGGCTGGAGTAACGAGAAGGCTTCAAATACAAGTTGGCAAATATTACGTGACGTCATCGGCATCGTCTGCGACAAGAGAGGAGGAAGTTTGGAGATTCTCTAAAATCACTGAGACCAGTGTAAAACAGACTGTAAATTATGTTCTGTCAAATTACTGTAATTTCAGGACTACTGAGTGCACCTGAATATAAGCTGCACCTGCCAAATATAAAAAGAAAAAAAAAAGGAAAATCTGAGTTATGTGATGCACCTGAATGCATCACCCACCTATCGGCAGAATGAAGCTCATTAACCTGTAAAAGTCCATAAGTTCAAAGTGTGAGGAAAAAAGTGTTGGCCTATCGTCTGGAAATGGCGGTATCAAGGGGAGGACAAAGAAAGTTTGTAGAACATCAGCAAGTTCATCACTGAGCTATCTGAACCAGCCCGATGGCGCCCGAGCCGTGTTACATGCTACATGCTACATGCTAAACACGGTTAAGGTTTGACTGATACTCCAGTCACCTCCACAGCTGTCGGAGGGGCTTTGTTTGGAGAAAAAGTAGTTTTAGTGGCCTTAATAAGTGCTGGTATTGGTGCCCAAGTAGCTGAATGTTGGTACTCATACTTTAACGAAGTGGTATCGGTGCCTCCCTAATTTCTTGTTTCCGGGTTACAGGTGGTTGTTGTCCTCACCGGGCTGATTTATGTATTTACTAAATACCTGCATAAAGTGTTTTTGGGGTCATGTTTTGTGTATTTGATTATATGCTGTGTACATGATGAATGCACCCATTAACACAATATGAGTTGAGTCATTTATTAAATCAGACTCTGATGATATTATGAAACAAACTTCCATAAAGTGAAGACTCACTTTCCCATTGCAGGGTCACACGATTATGTCATGGAAACTATAAGCCAGGGCCTCCAAACCTTCAACTTCTTTCTCCAGCACATCCAACAATTTAATCCCCTAATGCGCCGATGACCCTGTCAGCAGTTCACTTCTTTTCCTCTCCTGATATATAACGACTTTCTGTTCGCTTCTGTTGTTTTAAAAAAAAGGCTCAAACCTAAAATACTAACTGAGTACATGGATGAAGAATGGTGAAGAAACTGTAGGGTGTCACTTACACTGCAAATGGGATGACACACGGGTGATTGAGGATATAGTTTTATATATAGGTTTTGGGTGTTTTCAGGCATGTTAGGAAGGGGAGCACTGCGCGAATGAATTAAGATGAATGAGTAATTGATATTTTGTGTTTATATATGCGAGTGTGTGTATATATGTGATAATTATGTATATGTTTGAACATTGTATATGTATGTATATATATACATATATATGTATATATAAGTCTTCTATATTGGATACAATTCCTTCTGCTATATTTACATATATAATACTTTTGTAATACAGAAAGATAATTATAATATATGAATAATAAATATTGGAGAAGAGGTAGGATTTGATATGTTTTGTTCTTCCTGCTGCTTTTCAGGCGTGTTAATCAGATATATGAGATGTGTGTGTGTGTGTGTGTGTGTGTGTGTGTGTGTGTGTGTGTGTGTGTGTGTGTGTGTGTGTGTGTGTGTGTGTGTGTGTGTGTGTATGAATGTATGTTGATAAATATGTGTGGGTCTAACAAAGCATAGATTATCTATTTTTTGTAGAACTATATATTCAAAAGATATTATTTATTTATTAACATAAAAATAATGTACATACTTTTGGGATCTGTGTGTGTGTGTGTGTGTGTGTGTGTGTGTGTGTGTGTGTGTGTGTGTGTGTGTGTGTGTGTGTGTGTGTGTGTGTGTGTGTGTGTGTGTGTGAGTATATTAACATTTAAAAATGTCTGTGATTGCACAAAATGCATTAAATGTAACATGCCTGAAATGAGTTAATAAAAAAACCTAAAAGAAACCCCACCCTCCGAAAAAAAAAAAACCAAGACCCAGAGGCCCTCACCGCGGGGGGCACCTTCACCTGAAGACCCTCCCAGCAGGACAGCAGATCCAAATCTGACACTTGAAGTGGCAGGAAATGTAGTTTCACACGTCCTGCATGACGCAATTTCATTTTTAAACATATGGAGGGAGCCGTTGGCACAGTTTGTATGTTTCTTTATCTTTTCACGTTATACTAGCGTCTCGTACGTACATTCGTTAATTCCACCCTTCAGTAGTGATTCACCTGCAAAAAGAATGAAAAGCAGACTTCGTGACTTTCACTTGTTACGCCGTCTTGAGTAAATCTTCAAGGCCTCTTTCGGACACACCTGACCGGACACCTCAAACCGGGCCGGGCCAGTGAAGGATTTACTCCGGCAGGTACATTCCAGCCTCTTGGCCGGTTCTGTGTTTTTATTTCCAAGGAAGGCTCTTTTTTCCCAGGTCCCTCTTGGCCTCAGAGCAGAGGCTCTTGGCTGAGGGCCATGCTGCACAAAGGGCCCGGGCATTCCAGCTGTCTGCCTTTAATCCAGTGTGTCAGCTCGTGTTAATGTTGCAGCGTGAAATCTGAGGGGGCAAAGCGGCGTGGAATATCTACAAGGAGAGAGAGAGAGAGAGAGACAGAGAGAGAGAGAGAGAGAGAGAGAGAGAGAGAGAGAGAGAGAGAGAGAGAACCCCCTAAGAATTCCTCTGGAAAAGGCCACCTTGCGTCGGTGGACGGGTGGTGGATGTAGCGGGGTGAGGTCCACTCCTGACCATCACAGGATGTTGGTGTTCTCAAAAGGGAAAGCAAGGGGGAAGAAAAGAAGGAAAGAAAAAAAAAAAACTGTGCCCACGGACTAATGTGAGACTAAATCAGCATTTCCGCTCCTCCTCAGGACCCCCGCGGTCCACTCTGACACACAATGGAGGAATGACACGCTTCTGTGGACGGTTAATTATCTTAGACACACACACACTGACACCCCGCTTCCACACACTGAACACGTGCATGGATAAACATATGCATACGTCGCACGCACACACACACATTCACATAATCGCTCCACACACCCCCTGCACACATCTTCCTCGCCTCCCTCACTTCCACATAAATCCGGCTTTATTCGCCCCAAATTCATTGTCTGCAATATTTGCTGCAAGCAGCATCTATTCAGCCTTGACGGAACCGTGTGTGTGTGTGTGTGTGTGTGTGTGTGTGTGTGTGTGTGTGTGTGTGTGTGTGTGTGTGTGTGTGTGTGTGTGTGTGTGTGTGTGTGTACAGAGAATTGCCCCCACCCACCCACCCCTCCAGGTGATGGGCCCCCACCCAGGAGGTCCTGATGTTGTGCTCATCCCCGCCACAGGGGGCGCTACACAGATATGGGTAGTATCACCTCGTCATTCTGCAGAACCTCCATCGCTCCTCTGATTCAAACATACTAAAGGTTAAAACTCAGTAACTATTTATTGATCATTGATCGATCTACATGCTACATGCTACATGCTAAAGAGTTTTTGGGCTCACACTCCAGCGATGCTACATGCTACAAGCTAAACATGCTTGAAGTATGACTGATACGCTCGTTAACAGCAAACTGAAGCGCGTGTGTGTGTGTGTGTGTGTGTGTGTGTGTGTGTGTGTGTGTGTGTGTGTGTGTGTGTGTGTGTGTGTGTGTGTGTGTGTGTGTGTGTGTGTGTGTGTGTGTGGCACATAGCAAGCAATATCCTCAGTCTGCAGTGGACAGCGTAGCGTATACTGGAGCCTCCAAGGCCAATGGTAGGACACACTGATTGAAGCAAACATTACAAGTGTTGGTAACTGACTGTTGCTGCTTTGCATTAATCAGGCTCTTGTCATTTTTTTGCTTTTTTTTGGAAGAAATTATGATTATGGAGAACTATGTGTTCTCCACCCACCAAGTCTTCGGCTTTACCTTTGTCTTCAGTAAATAAAGGCTTAGGCCACATCCTGTCAAAAAAAAAAAAAAAAAAATACAGCAATCTGCTTCAATGCTTTAATATGCTGCGGTACAGTTTGTGTAGTGAAAGGAAAAAAAACTTGGAGAAAGCAGCTCCTTTAAAGAGTTTGAATAAATCAGTTTTCTTGTAAGAATGTGTGGTCGGTTCAAAGAGTCACTCTGAGTTTAAATGTTTGAGAGAACTTGTGTGGGGTTTTTTATGTTAATATGAGAAATATACGGATACAGCTTCTTTAAAGAACAAATGCGAGTATGAGTTCCAACCTTTAGCTACTTAACGGTACCAAGGAGAGTACCAATACCAATTGTTACTAAATGCCATAAGGTCTAACTCATGCTATATCTATTCTATTCTATTCAATTCTATTCAGTAGAAACATGAGACTGTGTTCAAAATGTTCTGGCATGATGAACATTACTTTTCTTCTGAACAAGTACTCTAAATAAATGGAGACATATTGTGGAAGAAGTACAACGGATCCACGACGAAACCTGAAGATATTATATATTATAGATATATAGTTATAGATATTGTCAATCTGCGTCAGGATTATGAGATGAGCCAGTGATCGATGACTTTGTCCCTGTTGTCATGACCTTTGACGTTTGAGGTAAAACATTAAAAAAGACCAGGGGATGCTTGTTGACTTCAGGAGGAAAACTCACCTTAATGAGAGAAACACTACTACTACTACTACTACTACTACTACTACTACTACTACTACTACTACTACTACTACGAACAACAACAACAACAACAACAACAACAATAATAATAATAATAATAATAATAATAATAATAATAATAATAATAATAATAATAATAATAATAATAATAATAATAATAATAATTGTGTATTCATTTTAGAATTATTATTATTAATATATGCATTAATTAGATAAATTCAAGAGATCATATAACTTTTTCCTGTGGTTAAATCTTCACATATTGTGTTCTCCATTCTTTTATTTATTAATTCTTTTACTTAATATTAATTTATTCATATTAATTCATTCATATATATTTTGTAATTACATCATTTTGTTTTGTGAATTTATATTTCTTTTCTGCCTCGGCTGCTGGTGTTTAGATTTAACTAAAACCTTTCTCTCATGGTTACAATACGCCAAACTCCTGTTCGTTGGGGAGAGAAGCCTGAGCAGCGTCTCACTATGACATTAGCATTAACTCTGTCACTCCATCAGACTTTTTGTATTTAATAAAGTTTACTTATGGCCGGTTCGGGCCATGCTTGACCTTTTTCTATTGAAAGTGCTGCTTCAGAGCTTCTTTCCCTTCTCACTCTCCATGTTTTACTATACACGTCCAGCAACTAGTAACAAATTCTAACAAAATAATTATTTTTACCCGCTGACAAAAACAATGCATCAGCAGTGTCATGACTGTCCGCTTCAAGACGGAGAAGTGAAAAAATTAAATGGAGGAGTTGCAGGTGTTGAAAGCATCCTAGCAGGTTAATTAAAATGCTTCGCGTGAGCAGATGGCGGCTGATTTCTGATGATCCTGCAGCTTCTTTAACTTCTGCTTCCACTGCAGCGGGAGATTCTCATTATCACATCAGTGTCATCTTCCTCTACACACACACACACACACACACACACACACACACACACACACACACACACTCACTCACACTATAATAGCAACCCGGCTTGGTCGTGTGTCCAATAGAATGTCCGTGTTCTCATATTGTTATTGTTTACAGCGTATTGTCCTCTGCCTGCATGTGTGTGTGTGTGTGTGTGTGTGTGTGTGTGTGTGTGTGTGTGTGTGTGTGTGTGTGTGTGTGTGTGTGTGTGTGTGTGTGTGTGGTTTCATTACAAAAACAAACAACAGCCCCCACTTGTGGCCCAACGTGAAAACTACAGGATTTTCAGTGTAAATGGACATTGTTGCCATGTGACTGTGGAACCTGCGTTTTCACTTGAACCGTGGTGCAAACAGGACTTTAGAGAGAATAAATGGACGTCTTTCAATCTTCTATTCAGTTCACCTGAGTGCTGATTAATTCCGTTTAATAACATCTCGTTTTATCATACTAACAAGGTTGATTTAACGCTTTGAATAAGTTTGTCCTCTGGTAAATTAATTTTAATGCAAATTTATTCTCACATCTATCTCCATTCATATAAATGGACTTTAGCAGCTGACGAGACAAAAGGCAAACGTCGCATAAATTTGTTTTGAAGTTGAAGGAAAGTAGAACGAAAGTTCATCCGTGAACGTGGAGGTGTGAATGCAACAGCGACGACCTCCAGCTGCAGGATTGAGAAGGCGGCTGCAGGTTTTCCAGCAGTTACATCCAATCCGATCAAACTCTGCCGTCAGTCTGCACGCTCATCTGACCCACCCCCTTCTCCGCTCTCAGCCAGTCAGAGGCCAGCTCGCTCTAACAGGTGACGCAAAAGAATGGGAACAAACTGACGTCGTCAATAAACCTTAAAATTGAGCAAAAATCAAGATCAAAGTGTTGCGGGCCAGAAGAGCTGTCACCTTGAACTGGAAGAGCCTGAAGCTTCTTCTATGAAACAATGGAAAAGAAAGAAGCATTAGAATTCGTACAACTATGGAACCGTGTTTGAACGTTGTAGCGTCTGGAAAACATAAATATGACATTCAAAAGATCCTGCTTTCATGCTGCTGATCTCTTGCTGAAGCTTTACACCATTTTTGGGAAACTAAAGATAAGTGGTTGTGTCTATTTTGGACACTTTTCAACCTGAGCTTTGACAGTTTGTGTTAACTATGTTCATACATGAATTTGGGTTATTATCTGTGTTAAGAAGAAGTTGAACAGGTGTGTATAACATTTATAATGGGAGAATGTTTGACCCGAATGGGGAATATGTTTTAAACACTCATTTATTTCATATTGCTCAAGGCTGAAAAAAGGACTTCACATTATTTTTCCTGGATAGTATGCCGTACTACATGGCGTACGGCAGCTTTGTTTTCGTGGGTACTTTGGCATTGACACGTTCACAGTGAAGCCAGCTTGTGTGGTGATGAAAACAGAGAGAGGCTGGAAATGTCCTTCAAGAAGAGTTGCTCAGGAATAACAAAATGGCCATTCAGATTCTGAATATCAGGCTATTATCATGCAAGTAATTAGGAATGCTATAGCTAAGTGGCCCCGTCTCCAAAGCATCTGTAACCATGGCAGCCGAGAGCATCTTCAAGCTTTTGTGCAGACGTCATTCTTTTCAATCATATTATCATTTCCCTTTCTTGAGCATATGAAGAGTTGAAGTGTCTCATGCCTTCCTTTTGCAATCAGCGACCAATCCGACGTGTTCACCTCCTAGGTGTAACAAGATCTGAGCTTATCAAGGGTGTCTGAACCGAAACCTGTTTTCCCCCCCGCCAAAATGAAGCAAGAAGGTGTACGGCAAAATATGACCTCGCCCAACGTGGTGAAGCACTGTCAATTCTCACTCTGCCAGCGGCGTTCATGGCACCGCAGTCATCGGCTCTTTGTGCTCTGAAGGCCGACAGAACAGCCTCGAAAGCCCAAAAGGTGCTCAGCTATCGGGACCTCTCAACGCCGACTCCAAGTCAACCTGCTCCGAACAAGAGGGGGGAAAAAAGGAGAAGATAAGGTAGAGGGAAGGGGAGATGGAGAAACAGGGCCAGACAGGACAAAGCTGGGAGTGGGGAGAAACCGAACACAGTGTCTGTTGTGTGTGTGAAGGGAGGACTTGGCACAAACACTGGCCGGTCTGTAAGAGTATCCTGTGCTCCCTGCTCCATGCCGGCCTCCTTCAATACTGTCTTTGTCCTCCCACTGTGCCCAGTGACACTGAGAATCCACACGCTGCAACACCTGGTCCCCCCGCAGCCCACTGCCGGTCCTCTGCTGCAGGACGCGACGTGGGACGACGCTTGGACAGGACGGGTATGGACCACAGAGGACTCACCTCCACTGAGGGAGAGGGAGGAGGAGCATGGCACCTCAACTCCTGGCAAGTCTTTCAACTGGCGCATTTGATTTTAAAGGACAAGCACCTCCTGGTGGCCATGTGTTGGGAAAGAAAATTCAATTAAATTCAATTAAATTTCAATTTTATTTCATTTATATAGTCCCAAATACAACAAAGTCCTTTCCACAACAATTCCCCATGAACAAAGAGGGGAGACAAGGGAATGTAAAAACGACCTTTAACAGGAAGAAACCTGAAGAACCAGACTCGGAGGTGTGTTCCAGATTGGAGTGAGCCTGTGAGGCGATAGAAGCCGAGAAAAAGAAGGTGGGGAGGGATTGAAACCCTGGCTCAGGTCGGGGGGAGGGAGGTCATATGACCGACTGAGGTCCGTCAGAGCATATTATCTTATCTAACATTGAACCTCCCTCTCTCACTTTTTAAAGCTTAACATGTTGAAAAAAAGAAGAAATAAAACAAATTCACTGATTCAGCCTCCATCAGTGTGTGAATGTTATCAACGATGTAAAGCACTACAAAAGTGAAGTCCATTTAACCAAAGGAGATTTTTAGAGTTATTAGATTGCAGTATCATTAAAACTATAATTCAGTTTAGAATTCAGTGAAGGTTGAAGCAATAGGAGAAGGTGGAACGACAACTTATATATGTAGGATATAACTACAGGAATGCATCAATACCACTTTTTTTCAGGGACGGGTACGAGTACTAACCCTCAGCTACTTGCCAATAATAAGTACCGACACAAATACTTATTAAATGCCATAAAGACTAATTCATACACTTTATAAAAACGATATACGATGGCTATGCATTGCCATGAACCGCCGCTAAACAGCATCTGTATCGGGGCTCCGCACGCTGCCAACAGCCTTGAAGGTGATACACATAGTGCAGTGTTTAGCATCTACTTACACACTGTACTATGTGTACTGCACACTGTAGACCGAGGGAAAGAGCTCGCTGTTACTGAGTGGAGCAGTTAGCATGTAGCATGCTGGTGCGTGAGCCCCAAAATTCTTTAGCATGTAGCGTGCTGGTGCGTGAGCCCCAAAGTTCTTTCCCAAATCAGCTAAAGTCAACAGGTTACAACTCTGCAAATTAGTGGCCAAACCAGGACAAAGGCACTTTTCTCCTCTTTGATGAAGAAAGTTGCTTTTCTCACTTTTAGTTAAAGTGGAAAAGGCAACATTCGATGTTCCTGTTAAACAAAAAGAATGGTTCTCATGTCTCATGGAGGTTTTATAAATTGCAGTGTATGATCCGCGTACAGAATGAAATGTTGGACTGTGATCTCCGGTACTATGAAATGTCTCTGTGGTGACCCCACAGCCTGAAAGCAACACGTTGAGGAGGACAAGGGCCCTGCTGGTGAGGCTCTGCTGGTGAAGCACAGTGAGAGCACAGAACAGAGAAGAAACAGATTCTCACCATCACAACAAGGACAGAAAGCCTTGTAATGAGAGTAATGTGTGTGTGTGTGTGTGTGTGTGTGTGTGTGTGTGTGTGTGTGTGTGTGTGTGTGTGTGTGTGTGTGTGTGTGTGTGTGTGTGTGTGTGTGTGTGTGTGTGTGCGCGTGTGTGTGTGTGTGTGTGTGTGTGTGTGTGTGTGTGTGTGTGTGTGGATAGGTGGGTTAGTGGCGGGCGGCGTTCTTCTTTTAGCAACCTGATCTGAGCTGGGAGCGAAGCGGGGCGAGATAAAAGGAGAAAGGAGCGTTGTCCGAGCTCGGCTACAGGAAGAGGACGATTAGAGCAGAGCCTGGTATCAGGTATGCAGGCCAGGCCGGCCCAGCCAATCACACGGCGAGTACACGAGGGCCAGACGGCAGCTTGACTCCACCGCACTAAACCCATCGCCCCCTCCCACCGCCTCCACCCATCCACCATCTCACTCTCTCTCCCTGCTACACTCCTCTGTTTATCCTGTTGCTTCCATCCAGCCACTGAATAATTCATATCGACGAGTCAAACCTGGGTGTGATGGCTGATATTCATAGTTTTAACATATTTATACCACAATTTGCTCACTTCTGTAAAATATACACGTATCCCCTCCCCTGAACCAGGGTTTGAATCTCTACCTGTCTCTGCACTATCCTTTCTCTCCTTCATTGGAAGAAAGTGCAGTATTGTTATTGCAGATCATGCTACTGCCCCCTATTGGCGAAGGAGTTAACCTTCCAATTGTCTTCAGGTCAATTTGCCTGGTTCCATATGAACGCCCACAAAAAATAACGATGATATTTGGTGAACCATAATGTGAAAATGAAAGAAATTAAAATAATACTATCTGATCTATTGCCATAATAATTCTAAGGTAACTGCATAATCCTAAACTCATCGGTGTTTTAAAATGTTCTCAGCTCATGTGAAGAATTGGCAGCTGAATCTCTGGAAGAAGACTGAGGCACATCACACAAACTGCCTCACAAAGGAGGACTTACCGTCTGTATGCTGAGGCTTTATCTCTGCGCTCACTGAGGAATCCAAGTCAATGCAGATCCTCGCCGTTAATCCGGATCCCGATCCCGACAGAAGTCTCAGGAAGTTGGATCACTTCAACTGGGGTCTAATGAGTGAAATGCTCCATCTGTCCCCGAAGTCACTTTGGAAACGTCGTGAACCTCATTAACGGTTTCACAACAGTCACACTCGTGACTCATTTAAATTTCCACGACGGATAATCGCTACGTCCAAATGTTATTTTGCTTTTGGGGAACGTCTGCAAACGGAATCATCAGAGAGCGAAAAGCCTCCCCCTGTTGTTCAGTTCTTCTCATGGTGGTCATCCTTCTCACTGCGATACGGCCGCGTCGTCTTTGTTTTGCCTTTCAGAGCGGAAACGTCTCCGTTTGAGGCCTTCCACTCGGGGGCTGAACCCGAGCGTTTCCAGAAAGTCTTGTTTTCGCCTGTCTGAATGACAACAGAGCCTGAGCATTTTTGAAAAGTTCCACCTTAGGGCCAATCCCAATTCTACCCCTTAGCCCTACACCTTCACGAGTGTCTGAGGGGTGTCCCATTTCACTACTGTGCAGAGGCGGAGGGGTGAGGGGAAGGGCTATTCACCCCTCTAAACGGAGCTTTTACGGATGCACACTGTAAACAGAGGGGTAGGAGGACATGGCGCCGAAGGACTCGCATTTCACATATATACGCTTCTAAAGTTATATAAACCTGTTGTGTTTTATGCTAGTAAAAATGGCAGTAGTGCTGCCGTATGTAGCTTCCGTGTGTATTTGTTTGGTAGAGACCGTGTTTCTAACATTTTATTATTACACTGTATAGTTCCAAAGTCTTCTAATAGGGGTGTTTTGAAAACAGGGACCCCCGAGGGGCAGGGCGGTGAGCAGAGGGAGAGGGGGGTCCCAAATCTAAGGGATGAAACTTTTACCCTTTGCCTTTGCCCTCATTTTGGAGGCGGAGGCAGAGGCGGAGGCGGAGGCGGAGGCGGAGGCGGAGGCGGAGGCGGAGGCGGAGGCGGAGGGCTAAGGGGTAGGCGGAGGGGTACAAAATTGAATTGGGATTGGGCCTTAGAAGCCATTTTCAGAAAGCTCTTTTTTTTTCACTACTTTACACAAACTGCCTTCACTTGACATTGTAAATAATACAAGACAAGAATCTATTTATCCGACTTTTCTAGTTAAGACTTGTTGCTACCGACTGGTGGTCACCAACGAAGTTTCGTTGTTTTATTACAATGACAATAAAGTTCCTTATTTCAGTGGCTCTGAACAAAGTTCTCGTATAAACAGATCCCAAAACACAACTAAAGTACTATGATTTTGCTCAATATTGTTGCATGGCTTAACAGGATGAGCAGTAATTTCTGAATTCTGTTTTGAGAGTTTGAGTTAAGCGGCGTTTAGGATAATTTTTTCCCCAATGCACTTATTGGGCCTTGTTCTGAACATAATTGGTAATTTACCCTCTTCTACTCACCACTGGTATCACAAGAGCTTCCTCAATCCTCCGTAGCAATGCACCGCAAAGAGCAGGCATTTTCAGTATTTTAGAATTGCCGAGTTTGTTTAGAATCAACCGGAACAACAAGCCAAGAGTTGTCATAAATTCCCACAGATAAAATGACTATGTGTACACCTGTACAATGTTCCACGATAGTGGTTTACTAGATAGCCGCGATGTACGTCAATTCTCTTCTCGTGGATCATAGATCTATATTCCAGAGTGAATTGGGATTGGATCAAATGCTGGTCTGGTGCAGATTCTTTAAGGTTGTTTTTGGTATTTTGGTTCAGATCTTCCTCCTTCCTCCTGTAAGCTGTACTTTAGAGCCGTTGGTTCCAAGCCTGGATGTCTAAAGCTCAAGCTCTCAAGATGATTAGATGTGCACATGTCCAAGAAAACTATAATAGAACACTTTAACTCTGGAGCAGGTCTTTGTGTGTTGATGTTTTGGGTGTGTCTGCCAGCGTTCGGGTTCACTGGAATGTTTCAGGAAACCAAAGATCAGGAAAAGGCTTCAAACCTTTCTGAGAGGCAACTTTTGGCAACGTATGAAAAAGGTTGACAAGCAGCCGAGCTTGATCAAGTGGAACACTTTTAATCTTTTCATACAAGCACTAATCACACAGGATCAAGTGAGAAAGCTCTGATAGTATTCAACATTTTGTGAGAAAGAAATGTAGACAGACGTCGTCAACACAGTTTAAATTCTTTGAGGTTTCACAGTGTTCAAAGGTAAACAATTAAATTTTTAAGTAATAAAGTGATAAAAACCAACTAAACAAATAATAATAGAACAGCCCTAACCCTTCTAGTTGTGTGCAACAGTGTTTCCCCCTTCCATCAGTGCAGTACTTTCTCATTTTCTACATTTTCACTTTTCCTCTAATGGCTTCAGCAATTTGAGGCAGATACCCCCCCCCCGCGGTTCAAAATAGAGATGGAGAAAAGTATTGAGTGTGTATATTTTTTCCACGTTTGCTTTTTAAACAAAAACATGGTCTCTCAAAAGCCATTATAAGCTTTCTCTTTTCTATTATCACTGAGAGCGACGTGAAGACGGCTGCATGAGAGGCTTTGGCCTTCTTCACATGCATTAACCCCCCCCCGCCCCTTCCTTTGGAACAATGTAGGAATACTTTCACGCAGCATCTTCAGGTAATTTTAACCAGTAATAGATGTTCTGCTGAAAAAAAAGAAGAAAAGACTACAAATGGAGTACTTGATCAAAGCCCTCGCAGTAGATTCAGACCTCAAGTGTCAACTGGATAAACTGAGAAACACTGCGATGTCTTTCCCTGTCCATATACAGTGTTTATACTTGGTTTGTATGGGACGTTTTAGTAAATGAACCTAAAAGCAGAAGTAAACAGTGTACCAAGGACTGATCCCTGTGGTACTCCAATTGTATATCTGGCAATCAGTATCGCGCTGCTTGTATGTACTGTAGTTATTGCTTCAGAGTCCAGCAGCTTCTCTCCATCTGATACTTCGCCGCACCTTTTTTCTGTAAGGAAGGCCGTCGTCAGCCGTACACACCATGAAGCCCGCCGCTGCAGATGAGGTGTGGGGTATTCTCCGAGCCACAGAGCGCCTATTCACGACTGTCAGTGGGAAAAGCCAACAGAAGGCTTCCATCTGTATCCTTTCATCTATATCCTATAAGCCTTAAAACTAATCACATCAACCCAAGCATGATGTGTCTGCGGAGAGACGCTTCTCAGAGAGTCCTGTGAGAACAAAAGAGGATGAGGAGGGGCAGAGGTGGCGAGGAAGGTTTACGGCAAGTCTTTGTCCCAGAATGTGACGTCCGACAGTCATTCTCAGGCCGCAGGGACACAATTCCTCATGCTGTACTTTCAGATCGGGATTTATTTATTTATTTATCTATTTATTATCATCTCTGAGTTAGAAAACAGTCACTCGGGAAAATCTGTTCACCGACGGTTCTGGAGATTTTAAAGACGCACACAGTTGGTCATGCTCAAATCAATCCTGTAACTGAAGTGAGAGAAAAACAGTCACCTTAACAGTTTCTAAAGTCGACTCAAGAAAATTCTAAGTGCTCAACTGAGGAGAGTAGAATTTCGTTTGCGTTTTGCAGTTTAAAAATCGACAGATAGCAAGGGTTGGGGTTAAGCACAGTATGAGTACTACCGCGTGGCGACTTGCTGATACTCAGGACCGATACGAGTCTGTACTAAATACCATCAAGCTTAATTTCCACTCCACATGGAAAATATATGCGAAAGCTGCGCGTCGATGCTACGACCTCCAACAGCCTTGAACTCTCCTGTGCACTACTGCATCTACATACACACTGCCCAGTGTACTGTAGAAGTAAAGTAAGTACTCCGTGCAGTATTGGACCCGATGCTGGTGTCAGGATCGGTGCAGGTCAGTTCACTTTCCCCATATCGTGCCTGTGATGAAATGTGTTGCGTTTAACAAGTTTGTTCTCGGGGTAAACTTTTCTGCCATCACAAAGTAGAATAAACTTCCACCCGTGTGTGTGTGTGTGTGTGTGTGTGTGTGTGTGTGTGTGTGTGTGTGTGTGTGTGTGTGTGTGTGTGTGTGTGTGTGTGTGTGTGTGTGTGTGTGTGTGTGTGTGTGTGTGTGTGTGTGTGTGTGTTCGCGTCTGCCTGTCTGACCGTGTTGTGTTCCAGTAATGACATCGGAAGCTGGCAGAGCTTGGTGTCTCTCTGACTGCATTCAGAGGGGACTAAGCAGATCCCCCCACCCCCACCTCCACCCCACCCCACGGTCGGTGTCAGTGGGGAGGTGGGAGGGGGCTGTTATTGGGGGGTGGGGGGGTGAAGAGAGGGAAATGGTCTGAGCCACTGAATTGGCAAACAGAGGAGCAACAAAAGACAGGAGATAAGGGAGGAGACAGAATGATGTGAAAGAAGGTGCAAACAGGGAAAGTGGCAAGTAAGACAGACGGAGGGTGTGTGTGTGTGTGTGTGTACGTGTGTGTGTGTGTGCGTGGGGGGGGGGGGGGTGTTGTATTGGTGGGCCACAAATTGGGGACAAATTGAGGCTGTGGGGGGGGGGGGGGGCAGAATTCTGTCAGATGAGGGATGACAGAGCCCGAGGAAGGGGTGAGAAAGTGGGAGGCGAAGAAGTGAACGGACGCTGAGGAGTGATGGGGGAAGATAGAAGGAGCCCGGCGGAGACGGAGGAGAAGAATTGGTTTGGCTGACATTCAGACATGTGGAGGGCCAGGAGGGGGACAGCAGAGACAGAGTGGCAGGGAACAGAGGTGGGGGGGGGGGGGGGGGGGGGGGGGGCCTGAACATGGGGGTGTGGGCCAGTTCGATTTGGCCGGTATGATGATGATGATGATGATGATAGTGGTGGTGGTGGGGATCCTGTCCAGACCAGCTGAACAGTCTGTTGTGTTTTCATTAACCACAGGAGATTGTCAGGGAGGCGGGGCGGCAGGCTCAGAGTGTCTAAAATTAAATGGCTGAGGGTTCATCACCGGGGAGAACGTCCCTCATTACACAGCCTGAACACACCGGACCGACCCATTGTTCTGGAGCAGCAGCGCCGTGCCGACCCACAGAGCTTCCACAGCAGGAACAATAGGACCAATGCTCATATTAAGGGTTACACACAGCTTCGCTTATCGGCAGCACATGAAATCAACTGGCAATAGAAAAAATCTACTTAGCTCTGGTGAAGCTTCATCCATTAATTTATAGGTCCAAACCTCCAAACGCCTTGTCACTGACCAAATTCTATTTCACTCTTACTCTGATTCTTTTTCCTTCTTCTCCTCGGTGGATTTTACTGGAATCAGTAATAAATGGTTGCATCTTTAATCAAACTTAAACCGAATTGATTTTAACTGATTTTATCACGCCGTCCTCCAGCGTACAATCAACTGACAGAACGACTGACAGACCTTTCGACCAAACGCCCATCGGTCCAACTGACCGTCTAACAGAAACAATGATCGGATGAACGACTGATAGGTTATTTATAGATTATCTGACTCAGTGAGAGGCAGTCCAACCAACATAATGAACAACTTACAGTTTGACTGACTGAAAAAATTAAAGAATGACTGAATGAGCGACTGACAGACGACCAGACCAAAAATATGTCTAACCATCCATCCAACCAACCAGCCAACCAACCAGCCAACCAACCAACCAACCAACCAACCATCCAACCAACCAACTACAAATTATTATTTTTTTTTTTAATCCAAAATAGAATATGAAGGAAAAAACTTGCAGTGTCAGCTTTTTTCACTTCTTCTATTCCTGAACCCAAACCTCCAAATATGGTTCTACAGCAAGTCATGAGACATTGTTGGCTTTCCTCTATAAACGGCTATAAAATGTTTTATTTGGCGCTACAGAAATACAATTGAATTTAATTAGTCAAAAGTAATTGTCAGAGGCATAAAATATCTGATGTGGAATGTAATAAACGGGAACCTTCAGCTTTACTTTAAAAAAAAAAAAAAAAAAAAAGATGAAATGGTGTGATGAGAACGACTGGGGGGGGGGGAGGGGGTGGTGACATGAGTGAAGAAAACAGAAACCACAAAACAATGATTTCCTGCTCATCCTGTCCTCGTAGGGCTCAGGAGGTATTGGCGGGGATTATGCCTGTATGGAGCAGAATTACTGTACAGCCCAGGGGATCACACTCAGAACATGGCGCTGGAACACCTGAGTTCCCAGGTTTCAAAAAGTGGAGAATGTTTAGAGAATTGGGAGCTTAATTACACGCCGAAAAATGTACCACAACCCAAAAGTGATCATAAAAGGATAAGCGGGTATTTTATGTTAGCGTCGTCTTCCTGGGACATCAAAACCAGCAATATAGAAACAACACCTTTCTTAACCTGTTACTTATTATGAGTTTTGTTTTATGTCTGTTGTGATGATGGAGTCTGATGATTCCTCACCATTATAGACAACTAGGTTCTTTTGAATGTCTTATTAGGGGAGTGTTGCTTGGTTGAACACCTGTGGTTACTCAGCATGACCTTTGACCCTCCATGGAGCTCCATGAAATACAAAGAAATTAATATATTTTTCTTTTTATTGACTGGGGATTGTTGTACTTCAATTAGTGCTGTCAATCGATTAAAAAAAACAACCAACTGATTAGTTACTCAATTTTCTGTAATTAATTGCAATTATTTGTATTGCTTTTCTCCTGAAAACTGGAGCTTGTAATGGATATTTATTGGGGGAAAACTACAGAATTAATGTTGACTCAACACACAGAGACTATATTTATATTAAAAGGCTATTTTTATAATCTTCTTTTAGCTTTTGGTGAAACTGTTTTTCTCCCAGATCAGCAAAATATAAAAAAAAAAGAATAAAGAAATAAAGAAATATACATCTAACATAAGTCTGGGTTTGGTTAGAGTGCAGGTTCACCACTTTTGAGAATTTGAATATTTCTAGAAACAAAGTTGTAAATGTATTACATGAACTAAGTGACAATAATATACTGTAATACACACACACACACACACACACACACACACACGCACACACACACACACACACACACACACACACACACGCACGCACGCACACACACACACTTGGTTGATGGGGACATCACGACAAGGTTGGTAATGCAGCCTTGTTCCTTGAGCCCCCCGCTGGGGCCCAGGGCCCAAAGATGGCTGCCATGGGTCCATATCGATGACAGTCTGAACAAACCACTCACTTAAACATTGTCTGCAATGACAACATGTTGGAAAGCCCCCTAATGGGGCCCCTCTTCGGGGGCCTCTGAGAGGGGGCTGACATCTAATCTTTATCAACGACACAGCTCCCTCATACACTGACTCAACAAGGGGGGGGGGGGGGGTCTCCCTCATGGGGCCCCTTTACTGCTGCTGCTGTACAACAGACATGAAGAGCAATTTTAAACAATAAACTTCTGATGAATCGCCAAAATACTTCATTCGAAAGAGGAGTGAATACTTAACCAAGTTGAAAGAAAATCACTGGGACCGTTTGACTTTTATTAAGAATATTACGTCATCAGCACGATGCGCTGATGACATAGGAATGTATTCAAGAGCTTTATGCAAGTATTTGGAAGTTTAATGGCCGATTTCAAGTGAAAAGTAAACGTCCGTTGCGTTTTTGGAGTTTGTTTACGTGACCTCTCTGCTCGGAGTCGCAGGACATGCAACTTTTGGAGAACAGCTCCCGAGGTGGGACTTTCTGAAAACACTCAAAAAAAGCATCAACAACGTTTTCCTCCAGAGTGTCATGAATCCATTTTCTCCTGGGACTTGGTGGTTTCATCATTGAGTCATTGGAACGACAATATTGTTCTCTGTGTGTGGGTGTGTGTGTGTGGTTGTATGACAAAAAAAAAAAACAGCAGCTTGTTGCCTGGAGTTCATTACGTTGTTTAATATTCATACAATACATGCTAAATGAAGTGCAATTAAAGAGTAACCGATGCTCAGAATATTTCAGTATCTTGTACATTTACTTGTGATTGAGTAACAACATTTTACTAACTTTAGATAACTAATTTCTGCCATCATTTTGGATTGGGTTTACTTTTTAGTACTACTTTTATGAGTCTACTTGATTGCCCACCAGGTGCAGTACTGGTGTGTTGCTCTTGTGCACAATACTGAGGATAACAAACAAGTTTCCTTCCTGCTGAGACTTTTTTTGTTTGTTTACAATTACAAATTGTTTACAACAATCGGGCTGCATTGAAGCCATTTGTCCGCATCCCCTCTTGTTCTCGCTCTCCGTCATGCAACTTGTGCTTTTTCAGAGCATTCTGTAAATATAATCCTGCGAGAGGCAGGAAACAAAAAGGCAGGATATCAAGATTTACAAGAAGAAGAAGAAAAATCTTTTTTGTGTTGTCAAAGTAATTCATGTCATATGCTTGGTGTAATTTGCCAAGAACACTTTGAATCCCTCATTATGTTGAATTAATTTTAATCGCCACCAGACGAGGAACAAACGAGAAAAAAAAAGAAAAGAAAAAAATATATCCGACTACTACTGTCAAGAAAACCGATCGTTTAGAGTAAAAAAAAATACCCGGGGATGAGGAGGGTCTTAAATTCTATATGACTGATATATATCTATATCTATATCTATATCTATATCTATATCTATATCTATATCTATATCTATATATCTATATATCTATATCTATATATCTACATCTATATATGTACATATACACTTTGTTCATGTAATAATTTTACAAATTTAACTTTTTTTCTAGAAATATTGAAATTGTAAAAGTGGTAAACCTGCACTCTAACTAAACTCATACTTATGTTCAATGTTTATTAATTAATTAATTATGTTTATGTTTTTTTTTTATTTTGCTGATCTTGGAGAGAAGCAGTTTCACCAAAGGCTAAAAGGACGTTATCAAAAATAGCCTTTTAATTTAAATATAGTCTGTGTCGAATTGTTTCCATGTCGACAGTCACAATTAATTCTGTGGTTTTCCCTCAATAAATATCCATTACAAGCTTCAGTTTTCAGGAGAAAAACAACGCGATTAGTTGCAATCAATTACAGAAAAGTGTGCAATTAATTAGTTAATTGTTATTAATCGAGATATATATATAAAAGGATGGATGGAGAGCTACTGGAAGAACCTGTGGAGACGGTACTTTCTGGTAATTTGCTAAGAATTCTTCAGTCGGTGGTAAAGTTCTGTGTTCCTCCACCTCCTACAACCTTCATCATGACACACTGTCAAATAATTCCCACACTGTTCAGACAAAGGAAATGTGGACACACCACATCAACACCCCCCCCCCCCCCCCCCCCCACCCACTCCCACCACCATCCAGCTAAATCATACCACTTCCTCCAACCTCTGTTGGTTTAATTCTGTCTGCGACATCCATCCCACGCAGCAGCACAACATCAGACTGATCAATCACCAGGCTGCCGCACACTGCTGCCATTGTCGGCGCCCTCCCAGGAGAGGCAGGCCGCGGCACACTGACACCCTCTGTGCTGCAGCCCTCCTCCTCCAGGCCTCGGACCGGGCGCCGTACAGGCCCCTCTTTGTCTCCGCCCCACCCCGTATTGATGGAATCTGAAAGTAAGCAGATTTGCGACGGATATTAACAGTAGGCCGGCGGAACAATGGAGCGGCGAAGCGCCGCACAAGGTCGAGAACAAACATGTCCTCTATGTCCAGTGGGGGGGGGGGGCGCTTGTTTTCGGTAGCGCGCCTGGGGGGGGGGGGGGGGCGGTATTCTCACACTGCAGATGGAAATGAGGAGAGTATCTGTGCACACGTTCACACAAAAACACACAAAAAGTCAGAGCGAGACTCCAGCGTGAGCTCACATCGAGTCTGAAGGTCTAGAGAGCTGACGGAGATTAAAGGAGCACACACACACACACACACACACACACACACACACACACACACACACACACACACACACACACACACACACACACACACACACACACTCACACACACACACACACACCCTCTAAACAAGCAGCTGGGGAGTGAAAGTCGTACGTCTCCATCTTGAGCTACAGAAGCGTTCCGCGGCTCGCAGCCAATAAGGGAGGTTTTACTCCTCCCGTGACGCTCCATCCCTCCATCCCTCCATCCCTCTGACAGCACCATGGGGGGTGTTATTGGTGGGAGCTGCAGGGAGCCTCTTCACACACAAGCAGCTCCGACTCCTGCTTGCAGTAATGCAACACGTCTGTGCGGTCAAAGGAAAGTCACACTGACTCGGATTTGCGTCTCTCCTTATTGTGACGACGCAACAGTCGCGCACTTTGCTCATCATATCAAGCTTCAAAACTTGTTTCCATGTTATTTTGTGTGAATGCAGACAAAAAATTAAGTAAAAAAACCCACGTCAAATCAATTTGATCTTCCAGCCAGTGGTTGGAGTTTGGGTTTTGCGTTTTCATGCAGGATTTCTGGACAGATATTTGTGACGTCACTCGCTCCTGCTCCATCACATCTCAAAGACGCGTTGCTGCCATATAATCCTCACCACTTGGTTTTTAGAGCGCTGGCTTACTGGAGGTTCCGAGGTTTTCTAAAAGTAGAACGGAGGCGGGGCTTTCAGCTCTCAGGCTCCTCTCATATGTACCCATGTCAACTACCGTCTGGATCTATTATCCAGAATGTTCTCCAGATCGTTTTTTAGTTCCTCTTCTGCACATAATTAACTGACCAAATAGATTTTTAATGAAGAATCATGAACATTTTAAACACCGAATTTGTCTTCTGGATCCAGAATATAATCAATTCAAGTCTCATTATCTGCTAACCCATCTCTGCTTTTTTTGTTGTTATTTTGTTTTGTTAGAAAAAACTAAACAATATCCATCAACAACTTTGTAAGTCGTCATCAAACTAAACTTTGTGTACATGATTCACATACTGCAGTGTTTGTCTGATGATGAGCCATTCAAACCAGAATTTATTTTTTTTTTTTTATGAATCATCAAAATTGAATCCCTTTTCTAGAACAGCTGCTATAAGTTTGGACAGCTGGGAGAGCTTTACTGCACTTAACCTCTCTCTCTCTCTCTCTCTCTCTCTCTCTCTCGCTCTCTCTCTCTCACTCTCTCTCTTACTTTGTTGTATTTTATGTGAGGTTCAATTAGCAGGATAGGTCGTCTTCCAGGTCCAGGATTTCGCAGTTTTGGATTTCCACCAATTTCAGCGTGTGCCTGAATAGGATTGATAGCTTTTAGGACTTTTTCGGAGGGGGGGGGGGGGTTGCTTCTTCATACATTTTATAATCTCTCTGTGACTTTTATTTATTTATTTGTTTATTTGGGCAGTACCCATTCTGCTCAAAAAGGAGTGGGCTGAAGCAAGAAGCTCATGCGCGCCCACCCCCAAACTCAGAGCAACAAAAAGTACATTCCATACTAGTATAGAAACAACAAAACATCAACAAAAAAGAACCTCCCACATTTCAAACGATCATATCAACACGGACCAAACTTACAACACACACACTCACACACTCACACACACATGCACATATACGTTGATCCTACTTCTCCTCCTGGTGGCGATGCATTTCTTCTTCTCTGTATATTTCAAAAATCTTCTGTTTGTATTTATATTTGAACAGGTTGATGTTTGGGTGTCGTTTCAACTCCATCTCCAATTTGTTCCACAATTGTACACCATTAACTGTCGGGCTAAATCTTTTCAGGGTTGTACTATGTTTCTGAGTGCTAAAGTTTAATTCATCACGTATTTCATAATGACCAGTACGATCTGGGAACCTTCTTTGTATTTGTCTTGGTAACAATCTGTAACTTGCCTTATATAACATCTGTACTGCTTGGAACTCAACAATATCTCTAAACTTCATGATTTTTCACTACAATTGATTTTTCCTTTATATCTCAGATATAAAATTCTTAAACCTTGCCTTTTTTGGTGTCATTTTGTTCATAAATGCATTTCTGAAGTATTTTCATCACTTTGGCATACTGTATTAAAACAGTGGATCTAAAAACACCATAAAATTACAAATTCGGGTGGTAAAAACATAGATTTATTGACTATAAAATTCACAGACATGGTTAACGAATCATTTTGTTTACTTGTAAAGTAAATCTAAACTATAATTAACTAAAATGTATCAAAACAGGACTGAAAAAACAATTATATACAGATATTTACAGTGAAATAGAAGCACTGCCTCAGGCGTTTTTGTAAAACTATTTGCAAAAGGTCACACATATAATGTCAGGTGAAGACAAATGATTTGTGCCACTCAAAAAAACAGATTCTGTCCAACACAACACAGAGGGACACATCACACATGGCATTTCCATGAAGTGTTTTTCCTTTTCTTGTGTTCCTGCAGGCAATGTTTACATTTTAGCCTTTGGCTGTTGTGGTGGAGCTGGAATGATGGGGACAGGGGTGGGGGACACGTCTCCTGGTCTGGGGGACACCTGTCTCCTCTCTAACAAAAATAAGCTGAGGTGTTCAATATTGTCATCAGAATCACTCTCAAACTCCGTGTCAGACTCGATGCTCTGCTCCTTCAAAAAAAAAAAAAAAGTCGGAGCGCCTGATTGACGTTCATAAGGCGCGTCATTGTTTTGATAGAAAAAAAAAAAAAGAGTTCACTTGAAACTAAAAAACACTCTAATCTCACTCACTACACACTCACTACACACTAACTACACACTCACTACATGGTCAAATCATGATAATAGTCGCTTTTTCTCTGATATAAATCTCAACTCCCTCTCGCTGTCTCCGTCTCTCTGTTTACTTTTTCACGGGTGAACTAAACAAAATGACACCTCCCACTATGGAAACTTTTGATTGGACATGGGCTCTTCTTCTCAACCAATAAGTGAAAGGTATACTGGCACATTACAAGTGTTGTTTTTTTTTACTGCTCAGTTACTTCACTTTCACTCCTGACCGGTCTTCTGCACCTGACGCGCACTAAAATGTCGCGGAAAAACACGGACACAGTTTTCCTCATATCTCCGCTTTTATCTGGGCTATCAACATCATTTAAAAACGAGCTTGTAGTTTTATATCTGCACTTTCGACACGGATTGAAACACTGGACCAGATGACGCTGTGCTGTGACACTACTGCCTTTTCAAACGGTCATGTGATTTTGACGCTGCAGAGCGTCAATCGGCCCCAGAGGGTTAAAAAAAAGGCCGCTTTTATGACTTTTCAGTTCATAAATGAATTAGTTCTGAAATCATCTCACAAAGGACCTCGGCTTTGGTCCAGATTTAAAAGTGTCAGCACAAAAACTAGAGCCGGGCTATAAAGATGACACTGTAACAAGGAAAAGTTTCAGCGGGACGAGGGAGTGGATGGAGGAGAGGCTGGGTGTGACAGATACTTTTTCTTTCAACATCATTTCAAAAAGAAAAGTGAGTTACTTCTTGAACCACAGCTGGAGACCGGACCCAGGCTGTTAATAATCCCACCTTGACGAAGACTAAGGATCTGTTAACATGAAAACTCTTAAACCAACAGGTCCCGGGAGGATCTGGACTGGGAGTCACGACACTGGAGGCAAACATGGTTCTTATTGTTCATCGACTCGCACATGTGCAGAACAACTATTTACTACGGTGAACGGATGACTCATCCACAAAACTGCAAACAAGGACAAACGCGTCCACGGCAATTCTTTTCAGCATTATTGATTTGAAGGATTGGCTTTCTAAGTATATGCAACACATTTTGAAGGATCATTAAGTGTATCTGACACACAAAAAACACAAGATCTATCAGTATATTTGACACAATAATAAAGTTAAAACACTGTTTCATAGATGACGGCGGCGAGTGATGCGTTCAGGTGTCGAAAGCTGCTTTCTGACACGTTAACGAGCTGTGTTGAATATATTTTGAAATCCAGTACCTCAAATCAATAATGATAGTTTGCAGTTCTTGTTCGCGGACCGTAACAAATACATAGATTAACTTCTCACCGTCACTCTGAGTCTGCATGTTCCCGATTTTAGAGACTTTCCAGGTGAAAAAGACGTCCTGCAGACTGACATCAAGACACTGAAGCAGCCTCAATAACGTCGATGTAGGTTTGAGTTCATGTTTCATTTATGTAATGATAGATGATCGTATTTTACAATTGTGTGGAGAAAGGGTAGAAACATATTAACAGAGCATCACAAGTGAGATGTTGTTGTCATTATGTTATTTAACCCTGATCTCAGAGCCACTTTGCTGCATTTCACGGCAATAAGTAGATAATAAAACACTTTGAAGCGACTTTCTCAGTAAATGAGAGCAGATTTCTATATTAATCTCTGAGCAGACAACCTCTGTGACTCCATGGGAAAAAAGAGTAGTAAACACAGCATTTAGCTGATATAAGAGAATCGTTACAATAGAGCAGTGTGTATAGTAGTCCAACCTTTCATCACCACATAGGAAAGTACTAGAAGATAATCTCATTATACTATAAAAACAGAGAATAAAGCCAGTGAACCCTGCTGCTTCGGGAGCGCTGCCTCCAACCTCTGGGGTTGGATTGTGGTCGGGACGCGCCGATACCATACCAGTGTATCGCGTATCGGATCAGATACTGCATGGAGCACTCGTACACGTAAAAGCTCCCCAATACAACCCGGCGAGGACTATGAGACATCGTACATCATTAACGTCGGCCTCCGGCACGCAAGAGCGGCATGAACCATGTCAGCAATTTGGAGATTCTTTAATGTTAAAGAAACCGACACCGAGTTCGTCCACAACGTACGGATGTCAAGGAAGGTGTTTGAAGACATCGGTCAGCGGAGATGTGATTAAAACCCTGTGCGCATATTGTTCGTGATTGGAGTATAAATTAGGCTTCACGGCACTCGTGTTCGAACTACAGTATGTCTCAGCGAGAAACTAAGGGTTCGCGCTCGTCCTTTCGAAAAGTGTTATCGGTGGAGCCGAGATGGTCGTCCAATCGCAGCCTCACTTCGACACTGAGAACTTTACGGAAACTGTGGCTATGGTGGAGAGGTCAGTGGTCACATGATGGACGGCGGCAGGAGAACTGGTATTCATACAGCAAAGCGTGTACAGAAGGTACAGGCGGTGATCTGTAGAGACGGTGTCAGAATCCTTATTTTGACAGGGATCCTCTCATTGTAGCCCCACATAGAGGGTCAGCGTGGTTTCTGTAGTTTACGACATCAAAACCACATCATATTGCGAGTTGAGAGAATTGACAGGTCAGCAAAAAAATGGTGCGATGCAATAAAGAGGGAGCTTGAAATTCGAATCAAATAAAAAAATCAATAAGTAGCAGAAACCAAACAGAAGATTGGACTGAACACACCAATGTGTTTAGCAGGAGGTTCAATGATTTCCAACAAAGTAAATGGAATAATAAAAAAAAAATGGTTTATTCAATATTATTTCCACTATTTAGACAGCAAACTCTGCTATACTGATATTTTTTTTAAATCAAATGATAGATCAGCCCCTGAACATCCGTCCACAACATTCAGTCCATCCCAACTGCTGACCTGTCAGGTGCTACTCTGCTTTTTGCCTCTTATCAGAAATAAAGACGTTTGACAATTCATTTATTGTTTTCTTTTGTGTGATTCTCTTGCATCTCTTCAGCCCTAAAATAAACAGTGTCAGTATCACGCCCTGGTCTGGGTCTGATATTTACATCTCCTGGGACTTTATCCAAAAACATCAAGAGACAAAGAGTGATTAAATAAAACCTCCCTTCTCAAAATAACTCCTGCGTTAATAACTATCGACTTGCTTTCTTTTCTATGGTCTCCAGAAGTTTCTGCACGCCGCAATGCCCATCGAAGTTTAAAAAACTTTTAAGTCGTCTGAATCTTTGCGAAGGGCATAAAGGCAACCTCCCCGATCCCCGAGGGGCCTGAGGGAGGAAGAAATAATGATTTCTCGGAGTCTCTCCCTGCCTCTTGACAAGGTCAGAGCAGCGATTCTTCAAGCAGACGGCGAGAGTTAGAGCTCGGCCCAAAAGCAGCGCCCAGCTCCGATACTCCACCGATACCCAGAATACACACATTACACAATGTCAGCGGCCTCTGCGGAGGCAGTGAGCACACTGCCGGTACGAGAGGACGGGAACACAGCCGTGAGTATCCAGCAACGTTTTTTCTGCCACGCACAAAATAATAACGGACCTCCACGAGTGTGTGTCGGTTCTGATTGTGGATGCCTATAGCCAGACGTAATGTAGGGCGGCGCTGACACTAGTATCGGGTCCAGTGTGGACACCAGTATGGTGTGCAGGTGCAGTACAATCAGTTCCGCCATCGACACGGACATGGAGCCCAAAAAGGTGGGAACTCACACTTGAACTCTCTGCAGTTGTGTAAAAGCAAAACAAATCTGTCACCTCCATGATAAAAAAAAAAGAGTTCCTTCTAATCCTCATTCTCAAAGTGGTTCTAAACAAATTATACCTATTGATAATATGCTGACATAAGTACTTAATCTGCAACCTGCTAATATTCAATAATGTATAACTCTTTAGTTACACAGTTGAATATATCTGTGTGTTTTTAGTTCAATGTAAAGCTTATTGTTTGGTGCACTGCGTGTGTGATTCTTGCATTCTTGACCAAGGTACTCCCACGAAAGAGACTCCTACCTCTCCAGGAGGTACCTTGTTAAATAAAGGTTAAGTTATACCATCTGAATACACCCACGCCACCACAACTTTGAGCATCAGCACTCGTTTTCTCGCCGTGCGATTCCCTGATGCATCAGTGCGAACGCATTGACAGACCTGTGCAGAGCTGTCAAACCTCCATTCCTCCACAGAACATAAAGAATCAACAGGAGGAACCCCGAACCAAACAAACCTTCCTGCTGCAGAAGCAGAACGTGGACTTCTTGCTATTTTACAGCATTATCACCTATTAATGTGAGCTACTGTTGGGATCCATCACAGAATTTTGAGCCACGAGAACCTGAAGAAAAATGATTTGAGATTTATTTTGAAAGGTTTGTCCAAAAAGACTCCCCGGTTGTCCTCCATCTCGAAGGTTTGCTCTGTCTTCATGTGAAACCGTCTTCTTGTGAATGTATGACATTTAGGAGTAAGTTCACTTCCTCTCAGTTCTTCACATCGATCAGACACGCGGACAAATCTGTCCCTCATTTCAGAGATGCTTCACCTCCGTCCCAACCTCTGCAAACATCCTGTTACTGGAAGATATTTCAGTCGCTTTTACAGTGAAAAGTCAGCAATTTTACATGCGCAAGCAGACGAGACGGTGGAAAGAAAAAGCTATACAATACTATACAACAATGTGTTGTTGTACACACTCAATCAGGGATTACTCTGGCAATCTGACAATTACTTGATCGGCCTATGCCCACGATCTCCGTGTTGAAAAACTTGGTTTGTTTGACCTCATGATCGTGTCCTTATTCAAAATGTATGTTTGTTTTACAGAATGTGGAATGCACGTGAGCCCTCTGGCACTCCCTCACCTGAAAATCTGCAGTGGCGCTCCGCTCAGAAAGTTTCTGAGTAAAGAGTTAAGAGCGGAGAAAAACAAACACATTGTTTGTTTCACAAAGCTTGTAGAGATAAATACATGAATAATACATGGGTAAATACACAATAAACAATGTTAAAATACCACTGTAGCATGTATTGTGTTACATTTAATATTGTCCCCTATACTTAGTTCTGCCCTATCAACGTCACATTATTTATTGATACTAGTCAAATAAGAAAATCAGAATGTTTTAAGGAAAAAAATATATAAAATCATATGTATATATTAATGTATACAGTATATCTGCCATTCTGGATGCCAGGTATTTATTCAGTTTAATAATTTATCTAATTTATTTTCTGATTCAACTAAACCTCAGAAACAACACACATAATCTAGACTAAGGACACCAGGTCCACTAAAAACGAATGTGTACTTATTGTTTGATTTCCTCAGAAGTGTTTCAGCATTTTACTCATGTATTCTCCCACACGATCCATATGGCAGTGATTGGAAAGAGTGCAGAAGTAGGTTTTTCTTGACAGATTATTTGGGGAAGAGCGCGAACGCAGTTCCCCACTACCACAAATTATGCAGTCGAGATTCCTCTATGTGAGGAATTCGTAGGGGTCAGAACGACTCAGTGCAATGTCTGTTCCTCACCCTAAGAGAACCACCTTGGTGATCATGGTGTCTCTCCTGCCAGGTAAGTATGACGTTACAACCAAACGGAAGCTCGAGCCCTTCACACGCACATACATTTCAGTCATGGTCCGGCCACTCGCACCAAATCCACTAAACCGTCATGTACATGAGCATCTTTGTTCCAAATGTTTCACCGACAAAACGAACTACTGAGTTTACATTAATGGCGTTTGTCATTTTGTTCTTTTGTGTGTTTTTGATTTGTTCTGTTTTCACAATTAGCTCAATTGGAGTTTTATTTTATTTGCTGTTTTTTTGTTGTTGTATTGTCTGTTTAGTTATTTGGTTGGATTTTTATTTATTTTTTGTCAACAGTGGAGATTAGGGGTATGACTTGACTGGCGGGTTTTCTTCCATTCCATTACTAAAAAGTTAAAAACCTACGAGTGACGATCGGATTTGAACAAATCATTCAAAACCCACGAGTCACTTTAGTGAACTGTGACTGACGAGTCATCACGTTCATTAACTCGTTCACTGAGTCATTCTTGCTATAGCCTCCAGCTGCAGAGAGGAAAACACAAACGTCACTGTTGTGCTGCTGCTAGTCTAAGAGATAAATACACAAATACCTGAATAAATACTCTATAGAACAGTGTTTTTCAACCACTGTGCCGCGGCACACTGGTGTTCCGCGAGATCTCATCAGGTGTGCTGTGGGAAATGACCCAATTTAAAAAAAATTCTAAAAAAACATTGGCTCTCACAGCCGACAGTGTGTTGCAGAGTAATCATGTATAAATACTCTTCGCCAATAGATGGCAGCACAGCAGGATTTTGAGACAAGACAATAGGGCGTGCTGGTGAAATGGAAACTTAACAGACGTCAGTCTGGTTAATCTCCACCACCTGCTGCTCCCATCTTGTATCAAAGTACTGCGTCAGTGACAGTGATGGAGACGTTTTTGAAAAGGAAGAATGTTAACCAGGATATCAGCTCTGTGTTCATCCATCAGGTCCAGGTTTCACACTGAGTGAGTACAAATTTAAAAAAAGAAATTAGGAAATACATTTTTTCTGTATTTATTTATTCTTTATCCTGCTGATAAAGCATTGATGAGACCACTTACACCAGGACCACTTACAACTAGTGTGTACACTTAATGTTTATTTTCCTCAGAAGTGTTTCAGCATTTTACGATGAATACATGATTCTCCCCCGTGGTTCATGTCGCAGTTCGGCTGAGCTTCCAGGACCTGGAGCAGGTGGAAATAGTGCGGATGGGCAACTGAATCAAATGACTCAGACAACCGGCTCACTTGGATCAACGACTCAAAAACCCGTGAGTCTGTCTCAGGATTCAGGTTTTGCATCACTAATTTTCATTGTTTGTTTTAATTATAATATAATTATTATTTGTTTTTTCTGGTATTTCTGGTAGCTTTCAGTTTGAAAGTGTCAGCATTTTGTGCTTTTCAGAACCACAAGTCACTCACTGTCTTACACCGAAGGCCACACCCTCTCCCGAAGGCCACACCCTCTCCCTAAGGTCACACCCCGTCCTCAAGGCCACACCCTCTCCTGGGGGCCAGACCCTCCTAAAGACCACACCCTCTCCTGAAGGCCACACCCTCGCCTGAAGGCCACACCCTCTCCTGAAGACCACACTCCATCCTGAAGACTACACCCTCTCCTGAAGGCCACACCCCCTCCTGAAAGCACACTGCTGCACTTCGTTTGCCAGTCATATCCAGTGTCTGGGTGTGTTTGTTCATGTGCAGTCAGTTCCCCAATATGACAATCATTTACATAAAAATGCAGATTGCTACGCTGCCTTTGGACGCTACCATGCTATGCTAAATGCTATACCTACGTTCACAGTGCATTAGTGAATTGATACAGCGCTACTACGCTCTATAGCTAGTTGGCAGCTTAACAGCAGGATGACGGCACCAGAGACGATAAAGACATTCTCCGCTTTTAAAAGATGAGAGACCAACTCCTGAGCTACCAGACCTTTGGCAAAGGGAAGCTCAGAACATTGTTCCTACTTTCATGTCAATCTGGGGAGCAGACCCTCTGCAGGAGTGGTTTCAGAACCACGGACAGCTCCGCCTCCGCTGTTTTCATTTTCTCCATGTTTCTGTGTTTCCAACATCTTGTTGGGAGGGTCTGTAGACTCCTATTGGATCATTCAATCATTCTTTAATGCTGTGTTACCATCTTGATTTTGTTAGATTAACACTGTCAGCTCTAACATATTGTAGCTGATCACTGCAATGCATTATGGGAGTAGGGTTGGCGGTATTCCAAATGTCTTAATTTGGGGTTATATTAGGCTTGTTAGGGTTGGTAATGATTGTGTTGTGTTTTTGTTGCTTAGTTCCTGTAGTTAATTAGTTGATCAAGTTTAGTTTAATATTTGTCAGTCTGCAACCAGGAGTGCAGTGGGTTTTATATGTCATCTTGTTATGCCATGGTGTTTTCTTCCAGTCTCTTCATGTAAACAAAGAAAAATCCAACATCAAAATTGTTTGTTGATTTTGATCTAAAACAAACAAAAACGAAACGTCTGAACAAATCAGCTCAGTGAATGTACAACACGACAGAAACTCCACATTATTATTATTATTACTTAATAATTAACAGTAAAGCAACATTAATACACCTATTGACTTCATTAAGATGCAGTTCACATTTATGACCAGGAGAAAGCAGCAGCAAGACAATTCAGTACAAAGAAACCTGAAGTGTGTTTGGGGTTTTTTAAAACATTTTCTTTAAGTGTGAGATGTGGATCAAAACATTATTTGTGTCAGTTTGTTCATTTTGTTCACAGGAACCTTCTGTATTACTGACCGCCATTTTTACACGAACCGAAAAATGAAAAACGAGGGATTTTGAGAGAAGCAGTGACACGATCACACTGCAATGCATGATGGGAGAACGTGAGCGCGATGGTTTAATAGAAACGTCTGTAAATTAGTCTTTAGTGTAAACTCAGTAGTTCGTTTTGTCGGTGAAACATTTGGAACAAAGATGCTCATGTACATGACGGTTTAGTGGATTTGGTGCGAGTGGCCGGACCGTGACTGAAATGTATGTGCGTGTGAACGGCTCGAGCTTCCGTTTGGTTGTAACGTCATACTTACCTGGCAGGAGAGACACCATGATCACCAAGGTGATTCTCTTAGGGTGAGGAACAGACATTGCACTGAGTCGTTCTGACCCCTACGAATTCCTCACATAGAGGAATCTCGACTGCATAATTTGTGGTAGTGGGGAACTGCGTTCGCGCTCTTCCCCAAATAATCTGTGAAAAAAAACCTACTTCCGCACTGTTAACACTCGCATCTGGACCTGTAGGCTCAGCTGAACTGCGTCATGGACCACGGGGGAGAATCAAGTATTCGTAGTTAAATGCTGAAACACTTCTGAGGAAAATAAACAATAAGTACGCATTAGTTTTTAGTGGTCCTGGTGTCCTTATTCTAGATTATGTGTGTTGTTTCTGAGGTTTAGTTGAATCAGAAAATAAATTAGATAAATGATTAAACTGAAGAAATACCTGGCATCCAGAATGGCAGATATACAGTATACATTAATATATACATATGATTTTATATATTTTTTTCCATTCAACATTCTGATTTTCTTATTTTACTAGTATCAATAAATAATGTGACGTTGATAGGGCAGAACTAAGTATAGGGGACAATATTAAATGTAACACAATACACGCTACAGTGTTATTTTAACATTGTTTATTGTGTATTTATCCATGTATTATTCATGTATTTATCTCTACATGCTTTGTGAAACAAACAATGTGTGTTTGTTTTTCTCCGCTCTTAACTCTTCTTAACTCAGAAACTTTCTGAGCCGAGCGCCGCTGCAGATTTTCAGGTGAGGGAGGGGCAGAGGGCTCACCGCTCATCACTCACGAGGTGAACGACACAGCGGAAGTGCTACTGACCGATTCAGTGAACGACTCTTTCGAGTTTCGAGGTGACTCGGGCATGTGAGCTGAACGATTGAAGCAAGGTGACTCGGTCATTCGTGCTGAACTTCACCTACGAGCTGACTCGAGCTGCTGAAAGCTTCATGTGAATGTAAGGAGTCGGAAGCTGCTGTGCTTAGCAGCTAGTGTTAGCGGCTTGGCTACAAGCTGCTTTTAGCAGCTCTTTCAGCAGCTCTTTTAGAATTACAGCTGCTTTTCTCACAGGGCCACTAAAGTAAGTAATGGAGTTAGACGAGCTGCAGAACAGTGACATTTATATTTTTCTCTCTGCGGCCGGAGGCTGTAGCAAGAATGACTCAGTGAACGAGTTAATGAACGTGAAAACTCGTGAGTCAGCGTTCAGTAAAGTGACTCGCGGGTTTTGAACGATTTGTTCAAATTAGATCGTCACTACATCAAATCTACATATCAGTGTAGTAGTTGTTTAAGTTCCCAGAAGTGTTGAAAATGAATATTTCATTCATTTCAACTGAGCCTTGTGTAAGAACCCTGAGTGCACATCACTGGGTATCAAACCATGATGATGCTTTTTAACTTAAAAATCCATGAGAATTATCATAGAGCCTAACATTATTCATAAAGTGCAACATAACTTCAGTTTAAAACTCATCACAGTTACTTTGGGTGACTTCTCACACACACTGCTCCACAGTATCCAACTCAGCGAGGGTTGGCAACATAGAGCCGGCCATATTAAGTGCTGTTTCATCCCCGAGCTCTTGTTAAACCACTTATTTCACGAACACACACATTTCTGGTTGATCAATAATCATAATTGATCATAATAATAATAATAATAATAATACATGGGGTCTCGTTGGGCCCAAACCAGACAGACTTAGATTGTAGGAAATAAACTTAAAGTAACAGGAGGTCAATGCAACCTTCAACACTCACACTTTAACATGGACTCTTAAAAGCCTGAGCACTAGCTCTCTGCCGCCTCCCGATGGTTATCGTCTGTCATTTCAACCAATCCTCTCTCTCTGCAGCAGCCCTGATGTGTTCATTCACAATGACACAATAGACCAGTCAAGTGCAACATGTGGATTTGTGTGGAGTTCAACAAGAGGACTGGGAAGTTATCCGAGGATGTGAGATGAGGCGATGCCTCCAAACCGAGGATCTCCATGCAGCTCACAGTGACTCTGGAAAACGGATCAGCTTGGATTGGTTTTGGAGCTCACCGAGTCACGCTTAAGTTCTTGTTTTAAAATCATGTCTGTTTTATTGCATGACTGTGCGAAACCAACGCTCGAAAGAGAAACAAGCACCAGCAAAAACATGAGGTCGTACATCCATTCCAAGTGTCCCAGTCACTCGGAATCGTTGCCCACGAGTAACCCCAGCAAAGCGTACCTAATAAAGACTTCAAGAAACTGAATTTTTCAACACGTTTATTTCAGTACAAGTGTTTTTTTTTGTTTTTTTAAACACCTCACACTTTTTTTTCCCAAACTTCCCATTATCTTGCAATCTCCAATACAAGCAGGCAAGATAATGAATAACTTCAAACACAGCGAGTCCAACGTGGTGAAAAAAACAAAACAAAAAACAACTCAGTTTGAAGCAAAAGTAAGACAAGGTGGATGACAAACAGTCACACGATAACCAAAGACGAGACTCTGTACACGTGTAAAACCCGGGAAGTGTCCAGGAGGAGCAGTGATCTGACCCCAACAAGTAAATTCCTCCTCGGCCTCGTGTGCAGGTGTATGCATGCGTGTGCACTTGTGTTCTATCATACAAACGTCACGCAGAAACCTAATGTGGTCCAGTAAGGCATTACGTGGCAAAACACAGAACCAGAGAACACAAACTTCATTGAACAAAAAAAAATAACCTGCAAAATAAAATCAGTCTTAAGGCTAAGAAACAGAAATAAAATGTACTGTTTGAGAAACGATCAGAAGGAACCCAGACTATATCGAGATCCTGTGTTTTAGCGGGTAAAAGTGGCAGGAGTGCGACTATCCTGTTGCCGACAGATAAAACACTGACTCACTTTCACTGAACAGATATGGAAACATGTGCCTCGACCGTCCCCACCAAATATAGTCTGGGTCCCTTTCCAGTGTCAGTTTGAGGAACATTTGAAGATTCCGTGGTGAGAGTGAGGCGATAAAAGATGACGGATCGTAGCAGGGCGGCACGATATCGGCAATATTTATCGAGGGTGGTGACAAGCGAAGCCTCCCCGCACTGTGCCTTCAGAACAAAAGACATTTCATCAGACCTGGGAGCTTAAAAACAAAAAATAAAATAAAATAAAAAAGAAGAAGAAAACAATCTCAACGTCTGATTAAAAATGGGGTCCAAGAAGAGAAAGGACCTTCTTATGTGGATGTAAAACTCAACTTCGTACAGTTTATCACGAGTCGAATCTCTCGACGATATAATGGCATCAGACGATACGGTGCAGCTAGGCTCGGAGCCAAAAACAAACAACAAAAAAAAGTTCACAGTAGCGTCAGGAGCTGCGACGGAACCTTACAAAGTACAAAATACATTCATGAAGACATTTTTTACAAACAAAACATGAACATGGTCGATAGGAAGCAGGACGCCCCGCCCCGCCCCTCCCCCGCCCTCGAGACGACCGGACCATACGGAACCGTCGGGACCGAGCCTCTACCTACGATGGCCAAGGTTGTGTTTGTAAATTTGTATCGCAGCTTGTTAAAAGTGTTTGGCGTTTTGTTAAGTTGTTTTCTGAAATGTAAATGTGCTACGATAATGTCATTTTGTTTTATGATACGGGAAAAAAAAAAAATGGAAAAAGGTTTTCCAAATTGCTCATTTTGACTTGTTGCCACCGGGTCCACACCCCCTCCCGCTGCAGCGCTTCCCCACAAGTCACCTTCTATTTGGCAATGTGTAGAAATGCAAGCAGTGAAATACAGAAATAACATTCTCAGCTGTGGCCTCCACATATAAAAGTGTCCATGTGTTTTGACAATCCGGAGAGAGTGAAACAGATTACGTGAGAACAAAACACGTCCAGATGCTTCCCTTTGATTCACTACAAAGACATTAAAAAAAAAAAATGTTTTAAACCTGAATGAGCTGAAGGACAAGAACAATTCCAAGATGGCGGCTCCTAAAACTGTCTTTCAATGATTTTGTGTCTCATTTTACTGCAACGTTTGGTAATTACTCTCTTAAAAAGTTAATCTGGCTGATCTTTTATCATTTTTAAGGGTGAACTAGAATGGTAAAATCAGAAGTGGTAAACAAATAAACACAAAACAAAAAGTAAACCAGCCAATTGACCCCAAGACCTTGAAGGGGTAAATAAGATTCACTCAGAATCTGCTGTGTCTGAGAGAGTTGGACTGGCTCCGGCCACACACGCCCATCTATGGGAAGAGGAGGAAGTACTTCCTCTCGTGGTGCCATGTGCCAGAGCAGAACTACCTAATTGTGGGAGGAGTCAAAGGGGGAGGAGCCTACCTTGATTGTGATTGGCTAAACCCCCGATGACACTATATAGGGTTTGATCTCTGATTGGCTGGTTGGAGCAACACACTTTTTAAAAACTGTAACAAGCCAGGGAGAGAGAGGACACACTTTCTTCACTTCTGGGGCGTCGTTCCAGGTATGGGGACGATCAGTACTGATGGAAAACCTTTAGAGAATGGATTTTGCATAATATGACCCCTTTAATGCTATAAATCAGCTATTCTGTCCAAAAAATCCAATCAATTTAAATTCACATATCAGTCCTTTAAAAACAATGAGAAGTGGACATTGTTTGTGGCTTTATGGAAAAAGGAAAAAAAAAAAAAAGACAGATGCAAGTTGGTCATTGGACTGAATGCCGGCTGAAGACGGACGAATATCGGCGTTACGCAGACGACAACAATATGTTCCGTGTGTGCAAACACAAGAAAAGTTGCTCGTTTCTGAGAGCTTTGGTCCGAATGAGAAGCCACTGCTTTGGACTTTTCCATGAATGTGACCAAACATCAAGTGTGAGTGTGTTCGTAAGAGAAACTGAGCCAAATAAAAGCTAAACGTCGGCGAGACTCCGCTGGAACGAGGGGGTGGATGAAGCGGTGGATGAAGCGGTGGATGAAGCGGTGGTGCTGCGCTGGTGTCCGCTCCGACACTCTTCCCTGAGAACCCCAAACACACTTCTCTACGACTACATGGCGTACAACGCTGGCGGGGGAGGGGGGACGGACGTTTGGAGAAACAAGACGTGACAGAACGTGGAGGTGCCGCGTGGCGACGCGACGACACACGAGAAGCCAATATTTACAGACGGGTCGGGGGATGCCAACAGCGGCGGCGGCGTGCGGGGAGAGGGGGGGGGGGGGGGGGGGGGGGGGCCTCTTCTAACAGCTGGTGGGAATAGAGGAGGAGGCGTGAGGTCACGGCGCGGCGTCTGTGTTTGGTCGCGTCAAAGACTTTACAAGAACGGTCAGCTTTGGGACGAGACGGGCGCTGAAAGTCTGAAAGTCGCTGCGGCCAGGATGAGGAGTCTGATGGTTTCTATTTGTACAGTTTGTCTCCAGCAGGAGTCTATAGACCGGGTGTTTGTCCTCGGTGTGTGTTTTGCGTTCTACTTGCAGTCTCTGGATGCTGATTTTGGCTTCAAGCGACGAACCACTCCTACGGAAAAGTCAGTTTGCATTTCAAAGGGGTCTGTCGCTCACCGCCGCAAAACTCAAATCCTTCACAGTCCGCCTCTTCTTCCTCCTGCTCTGCGTTTCTTTTCTTCTTTTTTTTCTTTATCTGACCCCATATATATATATATATACATATATATATATATACATATATATATACATATATATATATACATATATATATATATATATATATATTTAACATTATAAAAAATAAGTTATTGCGCATCCAAAAAAAGTGCATCGTATATTTGAAAAATATCTCTTTCTCTCTTTACACGTTTCCATTTTTCTTCGCGTTACTCCGGGCCGATGTGGGGGGGTGGGGGTGGGGGTGGGGAGTCCGGTCGGAGGATGACGGCGGCGAGGTTTTTCAGCTTGTTGGCGCCGTTGTACTGGAGGGGCGGGGCTAAGGGAGGGGTGAGGAGAGAGATAGAGTGAGAGGAGAGAGAGGAAGGATGTGCTGCTACGCGATGACCATGGGGACGTCGTCTGAGAAGCCGCTGATCATGGGGGCGTCTTCATCGTCGTCACCTGGAGAGGAAGAGGAGGGAGGACGAGGGGTTAATGAGGACTGCGCAGTTCAAATGACTTGTTTCCGACTAATCGGTGAAGTGAAGCGAGGATCATAGAAGGACGATCGCGTTTCTCGTCCCGGGTACCCAGTTCGTCTCCGGACGAGAAGATGGCCGAGCCCAGACGGGAGTTGTAGTGCGAGTTGGCGAAGGCGGTGAAGTTGTTCTGCAGCCGGCGGTGCCTCAGGTAGAGCGCCACCAGACCCCCGCAGACCCCCAGCAGCAGCAGGAAGAGCACCGGGACCACCACGGCCGCCATGTCCCCCGAGTGGCCCTCGGCGCGGGAGGCGTCGGCGGCGCCTGGAGACGAGCAGAACCACAGAACCATAGAACCACACACGCAGCTTGGAATATTTCTTGCCGGAGCTCTTTGAAATGTCTCCGGTTTGATGTAGTTTCCTGATTATCCTACAGAGGGCGCTCTTGAGGGCTCGGTGTCGTGTGTGTGTGTGTGTGTGTGTGTGTGTGTGTGTGTGTGTGTGTGTGTGTGTGTGTGTGTGTGTGTGTGTGTGTGTGTGTGTGTACCTGTCAGCTGAGTGTACAGCAGCATGGCCGCCTCCCCACACAGCTGCCCGCTCACCAGGCAGCGAGCCTGGACGGAGAAGGTGTAGTTGTGTCCCGGCTGCAGGCTGCCGATGCGGAAGTACGTCTCCGTGGTGTTTCCCAGGAACGACGTCTGGTTGGTGGCGCTGTCCAGCGCGTGCACCTCGTAGCCCTTGGGCCAGCAGGGGGCAGAAGACCAGAGCATGAGTTCAGGTCTCACTTTGTAATGCGAATAAATCAGAATCTTTATCCCTCTAGAAGTGCAAATAGAGACATTTTAACTTTAGTTTTGAACTCATGTTTGGGTCTGATACCTTATAAATACTTCTAATTTGGGGGACTTTACAAAACATGGGGCCGAATCCCAAACTGTAGCTCTGAGGTGGATACATCAGCTTCCTTCCAGACCCTTACAGTCTTATAACTGAAGAAATTACAGTTAACACCATGATCGAAGCTCTACACTGGAAGTGGTGTGGCGGTCTCACCCGGCTCTCGTTGAAGCCCTTCTCTCTCACGGCCAGACTCTTCCAGAAGAGGAAGACGTGGTCTTTCTCCGTCAGGACCTTCAGGGCCTCGGGAGCCGGAAGGGGAACTGGAGCGGAGACACAAAAACCGTCCTCAGGTCAGAGGTCGCACACGTCAGGACGAGGGGAGTGGAAACTTATCAACCACGGGCCCCCTCGTGGTGGCGGCGTCCCACAGGGGCCTGTGTTGGGACCCATGCTTTTCATAATTTCAGTGAACGCTTTTTAAACCAAATCTGTTAGAATGAGGGGAAATCCTGTTCTGCGCAAAGCAAATACATTAAATAGAAATGTATCTGAAGCTGGTCAAAGCTCGAGAATATATCCTGTTTGTGGAGTTAAACTAAAATAATCCTGATAATCCGGCTGAATCCGATTCTGATCTCCACACTCTTTTAAGGATTTAGTGTCTAGAATGGGATCAGATCTCACTCCAAGTTTAATTTCTGATTTCTTTTGCATCTCTAGTCAGTCGAATGTGATCAAAATGTCAGTGAAAACATCAAGCAGATGGTGGAGGAGAGATATTAAAAAAAAAAAAAACAGATATTAACACAAAAAAATGCACGTATTCTCTTTAAATCACACTATTCTCCTTGGATTTCTTCTTGTACTATACGTAATTAACTCTCGTCAGACCTCATGCTGAGTCAAGGCCCCCACTGGCCCCCCGTGGCCCCTTAGCGCCCCCTGCTGGGCCTCGGCGCTGTACCTGTGCTGAGGGAGAAGCTGGCCTCTTTGCTCATGTTGCGCAGGCGGACGGAGACGCTGTAGCGTCCTCCGGGCTCCAGGCCCCTCAGGACGTACTCCACCGTGTTGTTGGAGGTGGTCAGCTTGTAGTCGCGCTCCACCTTCCGGATCACGTCCCGGACGTGGACGGCATACGTCTGGAGACACACAAAAGTAGGAAGCGGGTAGTTCTTTACAGGAGACGGAGGCACTTTGGTTCCTTCTATGACAATAAAGTTTGTTTTGTTGTTTTTTTTTAGTTGGTAAATTCAATTTAAAAGCAAGTGAATCGACGAGGCTGGAGTCAAACTACAAATGCTGCTTTTAGCCATGATTATCACATATGAGCATTAACGCACTTGGACTAAATCGATACGATTGAATACACTAATTTGTGATTCGTTATATATACATATAAAAAAAAGGATTCAAATCCCATATAACTCATATTAATATGAATTAATATCAAATGTCAGTTTATAAATATGAAGATTTCTTGTAATATTACTACATGTGGCTCCGTCGTATGGAGAATAGACTGCACTGCAACCAGCAGCTGAGTCAAGAGGTTCTAATAGTGTCAATCAAAAGCATCATCATCATCATCATCATCATCACAAACAGGGGGGGGGTGTATACCAGGTCTGAGTTCGGCGAGTCGAACGGCGGCTGCCACTTCAGCGTGGCCTGCGTCTTGTCGACCCTCACGCGGTGGAGGTTCCTGGGGGGAAGCCTCTCGTTGGGGATCATCTTCACCACGGCGTAGTCGGAGGGAGGGCCGAGGAAGGGCGAGACGACCCGAGCCTGAAGGGGGGGGGGGGGGAAACCGGAGTCAGTCAGCAGGGGTCCTGATTAATAGATTAATTAACAGGTCAATACAGGGGGGAAAATACACATTTTATATTGAAGTCATACAAGCATTTCCTGACTAAAAGTTGCATCCGTTTAACAAAAAAAACCAAAACAAGTTATGAAGAGTAAAAATAAAATATGTAAAGAATTCATGTATTTCTCCACGTTGAGATGGGAGGCGTTTCTCTTTCTAGAGTTCAAAGAGGTTTTTCTCTGGTCGTACAGAGACATCTAGTGGTCACAGGTGGTATGTAACATCTCCACAAGTCAGGACCAGCCAAACGAGTGGAAAAAAAAGAAATAAAAGTGTGACTTCTAGTGGAGGAAATGTGTTCTGCTTTGGATAAAGAGTCAAATTGGAAGGCAAGTCCTGACCAGGAAGAGGTACTGCTCGTCGCTGTCCACCGTCACAGTGACGCTGAGGGAGGAGGTCCGGACCTGGCGAGGACTTCGGTACAGATCCAGGAAGGAGGTGGCGTAAAACACCCCGAACACCTGGGAGGCGACACAGGACCACCGGAGTGTGTTACAACCACTTCAGAATTATTTTCTGAAAATCTTCTCCTGCAAAAAGAAACTGTATGAAGTCCAGAGAGGAGCCGGTGAATTAATGACATAATATCTTTCATTAATTTTCACTCATATACGGTGAAAAAGAAGTTTGTTTTTTTCTCACAATGTAATGTTATCTCACAATTTTAGAGAAGAGATGATGGTCCGTGATGTTACCAGAGGAGAACGTCCCTGTGCAGGACGAGGAGGACAGACACACGAGGACGAAGCTTCTCGCCATTTTTCAGCTTCTCTTCAGATTAAAAAAAATTTTTCCCCCCGATTTTCTCACTTTTCAGGGTTTTTTTTTTTTTACAAAAATGTGTCTGTTTGTTTTGTAAGATTATCTCAGGTTTTCTGATTTTATTCTCTGGTTCCCCACATTTTTTTTTCAAATTTTTCTCAGATTTTCTCAGTTTTAAATAAGATTAATTTTTTTTTCTCAGGTTTTCTGTTTTTTCTGTTCTGTTCTCCGGTTTTATTTTTTTTCATATTTTTTCAGTTTTATATCAGATTTTTGGGGGTTTTCTGATGGGTTTTCTGATTTAATTCACTGGTTTACAAAAACTTTTTTTTTTTTTCACATTTTCTCAGTTTTAAATCAGATTTTTTTTATGTTTTTTTCAGACTTTCTCAGATTTTTTGTTTTTATCCTCTGGTTTTCAATTTTTCTTTCAGATTTTCTCAGTTTTAAATCAGATTTGTTTTTAAATTCTCAGTTTTAAACAGATTTCTTTTTATTTTTTTAAATGTCAATTTTTTTAAGATTCTCTCGTGTTTTGTGTTTTCCAAGATTTGTTTTCCATACGTCTTTTTAGGCTTTCCCATTTTTCTCCTGAAGTTTTCTCTTCCGATTCTCTCTGGCGTTTTTCTGTTTTGTTTTTTTCTTCCTCAAATCAGTTTTTTTTTGAGATTCCCTCAGTTTTTCAAGGTTGTCGTTGTTTCCTTCTTTAGACCTCGCCGCCTCACCTGTGCAGGTGAGTCGTCGACGCTCCATGTGCACTCCACGGCCGTCTGGTTGAGAGCTCGAGCTTTGAGGCTGGGCCCGTCGGGCTGCGAGCCTCTGGTCTGCTGCTGCGACAGGGCGGTGGGGCTGTCTCCGACGCTGGTGTGCGCCCACACCGCCACCTCGTACAGCGTGCCCGCCGTCAGGTTTGTGGCTGCAAACACAGTGGCTATGGGTTAGTGAGACCGGATTCATCTCAACATCCTGCAACCGTCTGGAGCAAAGAATCAGCGTTAAAACAATTACGATGCTTGAATATTCTACAATCCTAAAAGGATTAATGTTGTGGTTTATATACTTTATATGTCATCAAGCCCGAGCATTTGGATTTAACGAGATGGTTTGATCAACTTTTTAGTTTGAGGTCTGCTAAATATCAACAGCAAGGCTGATAAGAACCACACTGGTCTGCCAGAAGATTAGAACCACCTCGCTGAGTGTTTGTTTTGGTCGTCCTCAAATCATCTGACGTGCATCAAACCGCCCCGCGTGAAACTCTTCTGGCTGATCAGAGTGTCTCTATAATCAGTGAGCTTGTGATTTTAAACAAAGTTTAAAAGTCATTTAGAAAAATAAATAAAGAGTACTGAGCAGAAGAGATGAGTTTGGGCCGTGGAGGAAGCGGAGATGGACGGGATGTTTACCTCTAAGAACCGAGTCTCTGACGGTGAAGTTCCTGTTCTCCTTGACGTGTGAGTCGAACTGCCAGGATAGAACCACCGCGTACCGCTGCACCTGCAGGGGAACACCTGGACGGGTCAGTGTGTGTGTGTGGTGTGTGTGTGTGTGTGTGTGTGTGTGTGTGTGTGTGTGTTCAGGGTGTGTGTTCAGTCCCACCTCGTACTGAGAGTTGAGGCTGAAGGAAAGGCTCATGCTGTCGCTGGTGATGCTGTCGGCGTTGACGGACGGAGGAGGAAGAGCTGCGGACAAAACCTGTCGGTCAATCCTTTCTGCATTTACAGTTCGGCTATGAATGGATGGATGGATGGATGGATGGATGGATGGATGAGGGGAAAGTAATTCAACAACAAAGTGACTCCTTCAAGTCTTTAACTTTACCGACTGAAGCTTTCTGTCACACGTCGTCAGGAATTCTACCTCTTACACCCTGTTTGGAGCTGAGAAGCAGCCCTGCACCCTGATGCTGCCGCCGCCCTGCTCCTTTGTGACGACATGCAGAGTTTGTATTTTATCTCTTGGACTGGCGTCTCGACTCGTCACCTATCTCAGCCTCGCTCATTAGTTTTGTTTTCACGCAGCTGGTGAAGACGGCTCCAGACACAGTGCTACGCTAGCAACCTTATCAGTCACGGACAGATGATCTATGGGAGCAGAAACATCTGGAAGCGCAAGACTGAAGCAGGGGAGGACCTGTGTGCCAGCAGGGGCTCCTCGCTCACCTTTCTTTGGCGTGATGGACTTCACTTCGCTCCAGTTCCCCACGCCTCGGCTGGTCACCGCCGCCACCTGGGAAACATCAGAGATTACGCGCCGAGCAGCCAGGGTGTTCCGGTGCTCACCTCAAGGGGGCAGTGCAGTGCTCTTACCCTGAACCGGTACAGCATGTCAGGCTGCAGCTCCTTCACCTCAGTGCTGCAGCTGGAGGAGCGCTGGGACATCCAGTCCACACCCAGAGCCTCGCTGTACTCCACCTGAGAGAGAGGGAGAGAGACAGAGAGAGAGAGACAGAGACAGAGACAGAGACAGAGACAGAGACAGAGAGAGAGAGAGAGAGAGAGAGAGAGAGAGAGAGAGAGAGAGAGAGAGAGAGAGAGAGAGAGAGAGAGAGAGAGAGAGAGAGAGAGAGAGAGAGAGAGAGAGAGAGAGAGGCAGTCAACAATGAGACCACAGGCATGTCCATGTGTGATGCAGTGGAATATTTCCAGACTGTTTTCATGTCATTTTCAGACCTTGCATATCAGAATATACCTGCACATACCAGCTGGGACCACTAGGTGTCACTGCATGCTAACAGAAAGCTGCAACGCCATGGACCCATCATCAGTTTCAGTTAAAACCTCCAGGAAGATGAGAAATCCTGCGGCTGCTGTGTTCATCTCTGACTCCAGGCTTCTCATCACCTCATAATGTTTTCATTAACAGCGTGAATGTTTTATTAATTAACCTTTATATGCTAATTAAGACTGTAGATTTTACTGTATGTCTGCGAAACCGTTGAAGAAAGTACACGGTCATCTCTTTGGACTGGGTTGAGACCCCCTGCTGGGGGGGGGGGGGGTTAGACTCTGAGCCTGTTTACTTGTAATCTGATTACTTGACTCACGATGTACTCTCTGATGAGTCCGTGGCCTTTGTCCGGGGGGTTCCAGGAAACCTGCACCGCCCCCTCCTCGCCATTATCACAGGACAGCTGCAGGTTCCTGGGAGGGTCAGGAACTACACGCACACACACACACACACACACACACACACACACACACACACACACACACACACACACACACACACACACACACTTTATAATAATTATCAATCAATAAGCATGTACAAAAAGTAATCAATAAAATATAATTTGTATTAAAAAAAAACAGCAGCAATGCAGGAACGTGAAAAGTAACTTATTATCACTTCTATACTAAAAAGTATAAGCAGGCCCTGCAGCGACGGCTGCGGCCATCTTGAATGAGGACACTCTCCACCTCCACTACACTTACTTCTATTGATCAATCACTGTCTTTGCAGTTAAAATCATCAGGACTCCCTGAATGTCCACCTGGTTTGTACAGAGGATCCAAGATGATTTTTCTGCGTTAAAAATATGTGACCTTGTCATACTAAAATATTGTAATAAGACTAATAAAACACTGAGAGAAGCAGGTCTCCAGATGTGTGTCGGAGCTGCAGCATGTTGACGAGCCGTCATACTCACGTCCCTCCGGCGTCCGCACCGTGATCACCTCGTTGGTCTTGTGCAGCTTGCTGAGACACTGCGTCAGCACCTTGACCTGGTAGGTGGTGTCGGGCTTCAGCACGGTCAGCTTGTAGCTGGTCTTGTTGCTGTGGGTGTCCATGATGGTCCACTGCTGCGTGCCCACCAGCCTGAGAGGCACAAGCAGCACAGTGTCAACTTAACTGGGCTGGAACTAGAAAAAAAAAAGGTAGCGTGAAACCTTTATAAATACAGAAAATAAATAGCTAAAAATAAATAAATAATAATAATAAAAAAATAAAAAATAAAAAATAAAAATATATATATATACATTTAAAAAAATAAATATATATATATGTATGCAGATTTAGTCAAACAATTGAAGAATAGGTCCTGAAAATCTTCATATTTCATTGGACAAGTGATTACATTTGGCTTCAATATTTCTTATTTACTTTAAAATGTGGATCATTGTTGAATACAATGCCACATTTTGTGACTTATATATATATATATATATATATGTATAATATTACAATGTCTAATCTAATTATAATGGAGAGAATAGTAACAGTGTTACACGACGTACACGTGTATTTAATTATTGTTAAAAGATGGGGTTAAGGTTCACCTGTAGTAGATGAGGAAGTAGCAGGAGTCCAGCGGGAGGTTTTTGGGCCGAGACCAGGTGAGAGTGACGGCCCCCGAGAAGTCTGGTGTCCACTGGATGTTCTGCACTTTGTAGGCCAGCGTGTCCACTGGGAACGGGAGGCGGCAGGGTGGTATTAATGTTTAGGTCGAGAAGAAGAGAGTCCAGCAGGAGGGAGCGGTGTCTTACACTCAGGGGGTCATTCCTAATTCACACTACCTGCTGGATCTTAAAAACCAGCAACGCCCTTGAAGTAGGACCTGAAAATCCTCTCTTTTCATTTATTTTGTTTACTTAATCTTTGATGGAGTTGCGTTAGATTGGATTGCGTTAAAAAAAAAGTGTGTTTCTCTCTGGGATTTCTACAGCCGTGAACAGGGTCCAGTTCAATATGAAATTAATCTGAAATGCAGGATTTTGCATTCATAACAGAAGAATTAGGGGAAAACCACAGTGCGTGTGTGGAGAACGGACAAGCTGTTGTTCAGTGTGTTTGTTAGTGAAACTCTGCTGCCCCCAGTGGACCCATGAAGAACTGCTGGTAAATGTCGGGCTTCGCTCCTTACGGGTGCAGTCGTCCTCGTCGCTGTGGTCGGAGCAGTCCAGGAAGCCGTCGCAGCGCTCGCCGTCCAGCACGCAGGCCTCGCCATCAGAGCAGCGCGTCCCGTTCACACACACCAGAGGACCACGAGTGGCTGCACACACACACACACACACACACACACACACACACACACACACACACACACACACACACACACACACACACACACACACACACACACACACACACACACACACACACACACACACACACACACACACACACACACACACACACACACACAGATTTAGGATTAGAGGTTCTGCAGCCTTTAACATTCTCGGACCTTCTAAATTTAATTTCATTGAATTCGGTCATTCTTCATTTATTCACTGGTTTGGTTTTGAAGGCAAAAGCTTCTCTCGCTGACTTTAAACTGCAGCTCGCAGACGTTCGTCACCTTCACTGACGGGGAAATGTTTCAGAGAGAAACATGGAGCTTCACAGATTTGAGTTTTTTCCGAGGTAAAAACGATGAAATGACAGCCCATAATAAGTGTTTTCTCCTCAAAGTTGAAAGCTTTGCTCAGGTGTTGAATAAACAAATAGCTATAATAAAGAGAATACGCTCTCCTGAGAACAACGTGGGACCTCGTTTGAGGCCCTGTGACGGGGAGAGGTGTGGCGGTGTGTAACCCACGAGAAGAGAGCAAACCCCCGATGACATCACTTCCTTGTACGCGTGGCCTGCGAGCCACATGTCGGGACACTCACGGCACTGGGCTTCGTCCGAGCCGTCCTGACAGTGCGCCTGGCCGTCGCAGCGCTGCCAGTCGGGGATGCACCGCGGGGGGCGCCGGCACTGGAACTGGCCCCGGGCGCAGCGACCCGGCGCCGGAGGCGGCGGGGGAGCCGGGGCCTGGGTGGGCACGGGGGCCGGCGTCACCGAGCCGTTGACCGCTGCGGGTGGGGTGGAGACGAGAAAGGAAGTGAGCCGCGCCTTCGAGATCAGCTCTCGGGGGGACGGGGACGGGAGAGCTGGGCCGGCACCTGTCGGGCATCCCAGCTCGTCGCTGCCGTCGGGACAGTCGGCGTAGCCGTCGCACACCCACGTGTTGATGATGCACGCTCCGGAGCCGCAGTGGAAGCGATTGGGGGCGCAGGTGACGGGACCCGGGGCCACGGTGTGAGGGGTCACGCCACCTGGAAGACACAAAGCAAAAAAAAAAAAAAACACAAGTTGAATGACCTTAGGCCCAGGACCAGGCGTGATGCGGCGGGCCGGTCCGGGGGTCCTGACCTGTACACTGAGCTTCATCAGACCAGTCCCCGCAGTCGTTCTCCCCGTCGCACTTCCACCACGTCGGGATGCAGCGGCCATTTCTGCACTCGTACTGGAAATACCTGGAGCAGCCGGGAAGCTCTGTGGGGGCAGCTGCAAGACGCGGGGGAGCGACTGACATCAGTGTGTGTGTGTGTGTGTGTGTGTGTGTGTGTGTGTGTGTGTGTGTGTGTGTGTGTGTGTGTGTGTGTGTGTGTGTGTGTGTGTGTGTGTGTGTGTGTGTGCGTGCGCATCTGCCGCTCACCACAGTTGGCCTCATCAGAGTAATCCCCGCAGTCGTCCATGCCGTCGCACTTCCACTCCAGGCTCACACACACTCCGTTGGCACACTGGAAGGTGTAGGCGTCACACACTTTCCCAAACTCGGACGACGTGGCTGACGAAGGACACACACACACACACACACACACACACACACACACACACACACACACACACACACACACACACACACACACACACATACACACACACAGTTACACACAGACTCTTGTTCTCCGTGAGCAATCCAACGTTTTCTTTTCCCCCGGAGAGGATTTAAAGAACCGGCAGCTCGGCGACGACGCCTTCTCACCACACTCGGCATATTCCGGGTCCTCGTCAGATCCGTCCTCGCAGTGTTTGATCCCGTCACACACCAGAGACTGGAACAGACACTGGGCTCTGTTCTTGCACACGAACTCCATGTAGCGCGTGCACAGCGGGTCTGTGGAGGAATTCGACTACCGTCAGTGGTCACAACCTCACAACACACACAATCTGCTGAGGTTCCATTCAGATGTCAATGTCTGTGTTTGCTGAAGCTAGCCCAGTGAAGGAGGAATGAAGGATGGAGTCGAAGTGGATTTATCTCGGGGTTCACATGTTTACCGTAATAAACAAAGCTTTATTTGATGTTCTAATCCCTCCAATATTTTCAGCTCTGGCGTTATTCTGCTGGGAACAGTGGAGCTGCGGAGTTCCTCGGGCTTCAGTCTTTGGGCCCACCGCCTGTTTGTTGACTTGTTTTGCACGGAGCCACTCACCGCAGTTGCGCTCGTCGGCGCCATCTGGGCAGTCCTGGATGCCGTTGCAGTGCGCCGTAGAGGGGAGGCATGTGTTGTTGGAGCAGAGGAAGCCTTTACACAGAGTTCCCTCTGAAACACAACAACACACCTCTGTTTGTTTCCACCTGACGACTGAACCACGGATTATTATTTTTTTTTTAATTTTTTTTTTTAAACACAAGGCGGAGTCTTTTTTCCTCCCTTTTTTCTTTCCCTAATCAAAGCCTACATGCTATTTAAGTGCATTTGTGTGAAAGAATCAGGAATACCACAACACCATGTACTATTACTTATACCTACAGAAAAGGTGGTAAACAAAAGCTGGAGAAACAGGCGGCGTCAGGACTCACCGCAGTACTGAGGGTCTTCATCCGAGTCGTCCTGACAGTCGTCGTCGCCGTCACACTTCCAGCGCTGTGGGATGCAGTGGCCGGTGTGACACTGGAAGCTGCTGGGCTCGCAGGTATGATGGCCCACTGGGGACAAACAAGACATAACCCGGGAAACGGCGGAGCTGTTAGGCTGCGTCGCCCCCCCCCAAGACGAAGCGACGCTCACTGGGTAAATCTTTTAGACGCGTCGTCACAATAAAGGGGAACGAACATCAGAAGCTTGTTGTTTGACACCAGCCTCATCCTCCCGTCTCTTTAAGGAGCGTGGAGGGGTGGATACCCCCACCCCGCTGGAGGACGGGTCCTCCTCACCTGTGCAGTTGGTTTCATCAGACCAGTCCCGGCAGTCGTTGTCTCCGTCGCAGCGCCACGCCTCGCGGATGCAGACGCCCCGAGCACAGGTGAACTCCCCGGGACCGCACTGGTGAGACTCTGAGACACCGGCAGAGCAGGGACACAGTCAGACAGGACAGACGGTTGGGGGGGGGTAGATGCAGCTCCCCACTACTCCCACCAGGAGCCCCCTGGTGAACCGGACCCAGGCTCAGCAGGTCCTTAATGTGTGGCTTTCTAAACACATTTTACATGCACTTTCATTGATTTTTTTCTTCTTCTTCTTCTTTTTTTTTAAACAAATTCTATAAAGGAAAGGATACCTCCTGTTTCTGTAATATCCAGTGGCTCACACAAGATGTACACGACTCAAACCATAAAGATCACGTCTGACTCCAAAAGCCACCGATCATCACTGAACAAAGGCTCACACACTCAACGTTCTACCATGTGGTCAATTTTCACCTTCAATCAAGGGGTTTTTCAGTCAATCACACTGTGGTGTATTCCCCTTTTCTAACTTTAGGTTTGTTTTTTGCAGGATAGTGGAAGGAGCTTTAGCTAATTGTTCAATTAAACAGTGTAATTTGAAACATCTGATAATATTTATGTTGCGGCCGTCGGTCTTTAACACGTTTGAAACGGTATGCCAGTAAAAAGTGACTGCAGGGAGAGCGAAGTGGAGAACTGGTGGGTCTGTTCGTCTCCCTTCTGTCTCCTGCAATACAACCACGAGGACTCTGAGCTCGTTCACATCCTGGCTCCTCGTCGCCGGGCAGAATAAACTCATCGTGTTGTAATGCATGAGGTTTTCTCTGTAATCCGGAGGGTTTTTTTGTTGTTGTTTTTTCTATTTTGGAATCAGGAGTTCCAGCTCCTTCGTGTCCACAAAAGGTTTTGAAAACCACATCATCAATAGGAGCATAAACAGCGATGTTAATAATGAGAACTAAAGATATAACTGCAGATAAGTGTAGCAGGAAGTACGTCTTAACATCACAGTGTTAACACAGACGGCACTGCGGGCTTAGTTAATTATAATAATCGTTAATTATTAATCCTCTTAAGACCAAAAGAGACATTTTTTATGACTTTTCACCAAATCTTTTATTTTTTCCAGAAAACACATTTAACCTATAAATAATGCTGACACAGCTTATAAAGTTTCAGAATATATTTTTTGAAACCAAAACTGTATCTTATGTTGTATTTGTGAAGTTTCAGTTATTACTAAAATTAATATTTTAAGCTGCTTTTGTACCTGATTTTAGCCGTTTCAATTTAGCCGTTCAAAGTACTTGAGCTTTTGAGCAAATTTTAAGCTTCTTTTTTTTTTATCCAGCCAAGAGATGAGATTCCTTTGGAAAACGATTCCGGTGTGTAAATAAAATGTAAATAAGGTCAAAATGTTTATCTAGGTACAATTCTGCGAAAGGTTCAGGGTGCCGCAGCTTCATCCTATGAACCGTTTCATGTTAATTATTCTGTAACATTCTTATTTGTCGTAACTCGATGTAATGTGGCATAAATAGGAGGTATTACCCTCATTCATTGAGCTCAGTGAGGCGTCGCCACGTACCGCAGTGCTCCTCGTCACTGTTGTCTCCACAGTCGTCCTCGTGGTCGCACTTGAAGGCCAGCGGGATGCAGGAGCCGGACGCCATGCAGCGGAACTGGTTGGAGGGGTCGCAGGTGGTGGTGGCTGCAGGGGGGAAGGGGGATTGGGGGGAGGAGGGGGTGAGGGGTTTGTGTCTGCGGGAACGTGAAGCGTCGGGGGCCGCGGACTTACGGCACTCCTGCTCGTCGCTCATGTCGCCGCAGTCGTTGTCGCTGTCGCACTTCCAGATGCTGCTGATGCAGCGGCCGTTGGAGCAGCGGTACTGGTTGGGCAGGCAGCTGCGTTCTGATTGGACGAAAAGCGGGCGTCACACACACACACACACACAACACGGACACGAGGGGCGTCCGGAGAGGGGGGGTTTTCAAGACTGGGGGGTGGGGGGCGCGGAGTCTCACCGATCTTCACGCAGGAGTTGTTCCGGAGCTGGTAGCCCAGCGGACACTGGCACTGCAGCTCGCCGCTCGCCGTGCTCTGGGTCGGGGCGCCGTCGGGGCAAACGCAGGTGTGGCGGTGGCCCGGCTGGGGCAAACACAGCAGGCTGCACGGCTGGTCAGCACATGCGTTATGGCCTGGTGGAGAAATTCATCGACACGTTTAAAGTCGATGAGGTGAAAAAACAAACAAAAAAAAGAAAACCACATTCCTCCAGGTTTTAACTTCAATTATCTCTTGGATCTGGTTAAAACAATGTCAAAACTAATATTTTCAGCATTGTTCACATTAAAATCTCTCTAAGATGCTCTATAATCTGGATGTTTGGCAGTTTTAATAAAACTGTCCCCACACATCCGAGCTCACTAGGTAAAATAAATAAATGTGCAACTCCTTAAACCTTGTGTTAGCGCCAACAGCTGGACATGACGATGCACTGCAGAATGGAACACATCTGGAACCTTCTGCCTGGTTAGTCCCATACATTCACAACATCTTTTAAGGGTGTTTAAGTTACTCTGAAGGGAAACTGCTCTCCTTTTAATTCAATTATCCTGTAATGACGCCAAACAACCAGGATCTTCGTTCGTAAATGTCGAATTGAATGTTTCAAAGAAATAACAAATAGAAAAATGGTCCTTTCTGCTTTTCCAGATATAAGTGCTCATGTTTTCTGGTTCTTGTGTGGCTGCGTGACCGTTCCCTGTACGACTGTTCCCCGTCTGCACCTCACCTCTGTTCTTGCCCTTATAGAAGATCTTGAGGTCCATCACTCCGGTCAGTCGACCCACGATCAGCTCGTTGTTCTGCGATCCGGCTTTAGGAGCCTTGAAGATCCCCATCCTGGACCAGTCGTCCCAGTACAGGTCGTTCTGAAAACCAGGCCAGGAGAAGCGTGAGACGCTGCGTCCGGCTGTGTCCCCGGGGCAGTGTCCCACGCTTCCTGCAGCTACCTTGAAGACGGCGATGGCGTATGGGTGGGGCAGCCCCTCCATGAGCACGCTCCTCTGCGCGCCGCTGAACTCCGCCCTCTCGATGCGGTCGCTGTACGCCTCGGTCCAGTACAGCCAGTGGTCGTCGGCCGTGATGCCGTTGGGCCAGCGGACGCCCTCGGACACGATGCAGGACACGTGGGACCCGTCCATGTGGCTCCGGTAAACGCCGGCCGCCTTGTCGCCCCAGTCCGTCCAGAACATCAAACTGGGGCAAATCGGTACAGATCCACATCAAACTCCAGTAAAACTTTACTGAATGAAGTGATTGATGGTATTTCTCTTCGGAACATGCGCTTGTGGGATGAGCAGCGAGGCTGAAAATGCGCCCTGAACTGTGACAAGTTGCAATTGTGAAAACGCTTTTTCTAGTCGGTTGATTTTTTTGGATGATTAAATAATCAGAAATCAGCTTTCTGATCATTTCAGTCAAAATGTAACAGAGAAGCTCACAGCTGCTGCTCAAACTGCAGATATATTGAAACCTGACTTGTCCACTGGATTAACGGAACACGGATTCCTTGGTACTTCCTTGGTAAAATAAAAAGTAGCCGTGTTAAACTCACAAAGGGCTTCTCATGTAACCTGATAGAGTTTCTGTGTTTTCAACAAAAGCGTTTCATTAGAACACAACATGGCCTATTCAATCCAGATTAATCCTGAATAATGTTCAGAGACCTGCAGGGGGGGCAGACGTGACAGATGTGATTTATACATTCCAGCCTTCAGGGATGTGATGAAAGCAGAAGTGTGTTTACCTCTCTACAGGCAGCAGGACCAGGGCCCGCGGGTGTTCCAGGACCGAGGAATTCAGCAGAGTGTGGCGCAGGTCTCCGTCAGGGTTGGAGACCTGACAAACACACACACACACATACATTTTAGAGATATTAGAGCATCTTCCTCCTCACTAAGTGGCGTACCTTCAGAAACCTTCAAGATTATAGACAGTCTACAAACAACTGTTGAGCAGGATTAAATTGACCAGAAATTTTAATTATTGACTTGGTACTTTGAGTACCTCGGTCAAAGTATTTAATGTGTTTTGTTTGTTAAATCCTAAGTTCTCAGTTCTCAGCTGTCAGGCTCCTCTCAGGTGGAACCGGCTCCCAGGTTCAGTTCAGGAGGCCGACGCCGTCTCACCTTTAATGTTCTCTAATCCAGTGTTTTTCAACCTTTTTTGAGCCAAGGCACACTTTTGTCTTTGGAAAAATCTGGAGGCACACCACCACCCGAAAATGTTAAAATGTGAAACTCTGTAGCCTCCATTAACAATATAAAGTCATTCTCATCAAAGTTTTATCAACAAGAATCAAATAAATACAAAAAAAAAGTATTTCCCAATTTTTTTTTTCTATTTTGACTCGCTCAGTGTGAAAACTGGACCTGATGGATGAACACAGAGCTGATATCCTGGTTAACATTCTTCCTTTTCAAAAACTTCTCCATCACTGTCACTGACACAGTACTTTGATACAAGATGGGAGCAGCTGCAGGTGGTGGAGCTTAACCAGACTGACGTCTGTTAAGTTTCCATTTCACCAGCACGTCCTAATGTCTTGTCTCAAAGTTCTGTGCTGCCATCTATTGGCGAAGAGTATTTATACATGATTACTCTTCAACACACTGTCGGCTGTGAGAGCCAATGTTTTTTTAGAAAAAATGTGAAATTGGATAATTTCCCACGGCACACCTGACTAGATCTCGCGGAAACACCAGTGTGCCGCGGCACAGTGGTTGAAAAACACTGGTCTAATCAATAAAGCTGGTTCTGACCATTTTCTAGTGAAGCTGCTGTAGGTTTAGACTTTTTTCCATGTATTGAAGCTCACGCTCATCACACATACCTCGATCTTTTGTGCTCCGGCGTCGACCCAGTACAGCAGCCTGCTGATGGGGTCAAAGGTCAGGGCTTCCACGGTCTGCAGATCTTTCCTCACGACGACCTCCTGCCCCGTGCTGCCATTCAGACACAGCCGCTGCGCGAGAGACGCACATCAGAGGTGCCGCCACGTCCGCGGCAAAACCCCGGGAGTGTCACGACTGAAAAGGCGCCGTGCAAATGGGAGGATCCAACGCTCACCTGGATGGTGTCCAGAGAGATGTCGGCCCAGTACAGGCAGTTCCTGTCGTAGTCGAAGTCCAGAGCCACGGCCTCCCGGAGGCCGGCCAGCGGCAGCGCCTGGTCGGTGCCGGTGGCCAGGTCGTACCGGTGGATGGAGTTTCTCACCGCGTACAGGATGAACTCGTTGCTCTCTGCAGCAACAGACAAGACACAGAGCAATCTGAGGACATGAGCAGCAACAGGCTCAAAACCCTTGTTGGATTGTCGGCGAACATTTTTACTACTTTGTTAACTTTGAATGTATTTTTCTTTTTTTTTATTTAAAACGTTTATTGAATGCAAAATGTTTCTTACAATACCTCCCTGTTGAACAGCTTTTTTTCCTTCCATCAATGCTGTGAATCCCAAACATTCCAATAATACTATTGAAGGACTACGTATTTGTCTGCACTATGTAAATGTATTTTTCTATTACCAGCAACACGGCGATAACACAGATTAAAACAGCAAATCAAGCAAACGCCGCGGGACTCAAAGTGCATGTTGCAGGAGAAACCCCCGTCCAGAAGGTCCCTACCTCCAACGGGACAGGGCAGCATCTCTCCGCCCAGCCGGGACTCCACGTCTCCTCCACTGCAGCTGTCTCCCGGCACCTTCCTGTATCTGCAGCAGCAGCAGCAACACGACAAGCCGTCAAGGTTTCCCCTCAGCCGGACGCCCGGGCGGCACTCCCAGCCGACAAAATACAAACAGGAAGTTACCCTTTGCTCCGCCTGTAGGTGGTGCCGACGGGACACGGGACCGGAGGGGCGTAGAGGTCGCCCAGGAACTCGGGGTCGGGCACGCACACTTGTAGAGACAAGTCCTCGCTCAGCTTGAAGCCGTAGTCACTGCGGGGGGGGGGGGTAGGAGGTCGATCAACGAGAATCCAGACGCTGAATCAGGATCTTTGTTATTTAAAAATGTGTCAGGATCGAATTTAAATCTTTGGCGCCGATAGAAAACATTCACTCACTTGGCCGTTTCTCCTTCTGGAGCACTTTTTTTTTTGCTTCGTTTGAGTCTCAAAGCTCTTCACACTCCCGGAGATGAATTCCTATTATAATATGTAAAATGTGGGTTTTCTCTGGGTCGTCTCACTGGAGGGTTTCCTGCTCTGAGTCCAGACTCCCGTATTACATTTAAAGATAGTAAATTCATTAAAATGACCCTCATTATGTGGCTGAAATTATTTCTACTGAAACAAATGTGGTAATAATGTTAATGATCTGTAGACATTTGCAGGATGTCAGTTATCCGGTCCAGACTCTGGAGGTAAAGCAGGTCCTAGAAGTGTCCTTGTATTTACTCAAATTTGTTTATTTTTTCATGTTTTCAGCTTAAAACCAGAAAGGCACTTTACTAGGGACAATAATGAAGCCTGTTGTTGACAAATAAGATAAAGTAGTTAAATATCAGCTAAAACTGACGAATGTGATGAGAAAAAGAATTTTTTTTTAATTGAATAAACTTGAATAATGTAAGACAGGCTATACTTGTAGAAGACTTTTTGTCCTCCGTTCACATTCATTAAATCTACGTATGCAGATAAACACACATTCACGTCGAAGCACGTTTTCCCTGGAAAATAAATCGAGTTAGAGCTGCGTCTCGTCAGGAACCCGGTTCACCTAAACCAGCTGTTTCTGGCCTGTCGTCCACATGAGGCGGTTCTTAGAAGCATGAAAATAGTTTTTTTTTTTTTTTAAACACGGGTCTCAGAGTGGGGAAATTGTAAAACCCCGGCTCAAAGTCGATCATCTGTGTAAAGAAGATGAGGCAATTCCCCACCCCCTCTCCACCGTAGCCCGTGATGTCATCAAATAACCACAACAATCGGGGACTAGAAGCTCTGGTGGAGCTTCAGAAGCTACTGACGCTAGGAGGAGCAGGGCCATAGACCTATAGAACTAGTTATATACAGGTTTATGCCCTGAAGCCTGGTGTTGAGTCGAGTTCATAGTGACGTGTGGACGGAATGTTTTTGGGAGAAGGCTGGGGAGAAAAAAACATTTTTTTTTTTTTTTGTTTGGTGGTGTGGATGTACCCCGAGACCCTGGCCTGTCTCACCATTCGTAGTCCTGCCGTGTGCAGGAGCAGTTGGAGACGGTGACGGGCCGGTCGAAGTCTTCGCCGTTGAAACAGGTGGCATGAGGAGCCCGCCTCTTGAAGGTGACCTCCCGGCCCAGCAGACACTCGTTACCGTGTTCGTCCGACGGCGACCAGCGCTTGTAGTCTGCGTCGGAGCACGGCACACCTGAGGAGAGATCATCGCACCATAGAAATCACATTTGAATTAGTCACCTTTTGTTCATTTTTGGGGTCGTCCTACATTCAGTATCTTTAGAACACTTGTTCAGACAGAAAACTGGTGTTATGTGATTTTTTATTTTATTTTTTTACTTTCTCGGGAGTTATTATGCCTTAAAGCTTCAGAGATTTATATCCCGATGAGGCAGTGGAACAGAATCCCATACCGAGCACCTCGGAGGTGTTGACCTGCAGGATGAGCCAGCTGTGCCGCTGCTCGGCGTACGAGCCGAAGATGGTGAAGATGGTGCTCTTCTCTCCCGGCTCCGTCAGCAGCTGGTACACGTACACCTCCTTGTCCGAGAACTGAAAGTCCGTCCACGTCTCGCCTTCGTTGGTGCTGAACCTGCCGGGAACACCACCAACACCTCATCTTTCTCTCATCATTATCTGACTCTTTGTTTTTTTTTGTTTTTCTTTTCCTGCCATTCCCTGCATGCTGCTGACAGCTCCGTTTGGGAGTTTCCAGGGTTACCATTCATACGCTGACGATACAATTGTATCCTCGGTGTGCCACGACAGGAGAGGAAACATAAAACCATATCCAATTTACTGTGAGACTGCAAAGACACAGACTGAACACACTCCTCAGCATATTTAGAACCCAATCAAAGAATTCAGCCCCCGGGATGTTTCCTCCCTTCGTGCTGATTTTAATGTTGAACCTGTGAGGAGGACTTCTGGGTGGAACCGAGGAGCATCGACCATGTGAACGTCCATCTCCCAGAGGAGCTCTGTTGGACTGAGACCTGCAGTCCAGAGGACTCGTCATGTTCCAGCAACCAGTTTGAGACGGTTTGATCTCTGTGAGCTGGAAGTCTCCGTCAGACGAGGGTCCACTGTGGTCATGAAGGGATGGACAGCCTCAGGGAGACTGCTCACCCTTCAACCTGCTCGGTGTGACACGAAGGCCACGTTTACACGTACCGGATTTCAAACAACTGCGTGATATTCCCCTGCGTTTGGGAGCATGTCTACAATAAACGCAGCTCGGACTCACCACAAACTAGGATTCCTGAAATGAGCAAGATCAACTTCAACAGTGTCTCTGGTTGCATCTAAAGACGGAGTTTTATGTCACAATTCGTGATGTCATGTTTTTGGGTTTTTTTTTTTCCTTCCAGGATTCTGATTTCGCTTTCAGAGCTTCTCGTTCCATTGCCCCCTACAGGTCTGGCTGCTCATAGCAGCTCTCAATCAAGTGGATATCTGGATCAGGGTTGTTTTTTTTAAAACGGGGAGTCGGAAATATCCGTTTTCGTAAAAACCCAGGCTTAAGAAGAAGAAACTCTGTAATGTTTGTCATTTACATGTTTTAAATAGGATATAAAAAAAACAAAAAAACCCAAACCTATATTGATAATAACCCCTTTCCAGTGATGTCAGTTTGAACGAAGACGAGCTTCAGGTGAGAAGCAGCGTTAAAAGAGGCCGCCTGGACTCACTTGAGATGCGTGGTGGCGCCTCCCTGTGCGATCGCCATCAGAATACCTCCGTGGTCGCCCCACGTGTAGAAGTGAGGGCCCGCCAGCGCCTGTCAATGACACAACACTTCAACTTCTTCCACCACATATAACAGACAAAGACAATATCTAGACTCACACATCTTAGGACTTTAATGGCAATATTAAAAGGTACATCTATTTAATCTTCGCCAAGGCAATGAGTTAGCACTGATTTACCCGATGTCATTTATATTACTTTTACTTCACCGAGGAAACCAAACTAAAGTCTGGAAAACAATTTATCAATTAGTGCAAAAAACACATCAAACATATGGTATTTAAGTAGCCACATGAATATGAAATGATGTCCTGAGTGAAGCCCGCGGCCTTTATTAATGCTTCTTTATTTTATTTCAGTTCACTGTAGATCGATATCACGATCAGCATCTCTGGCTCCAAATCCAAAATTATTTTTGACGCAGAGATTCAATCCCTGATCTCGCCTCAATGCTGTGCTATGTATCACACCATTCCCCTCAATTTAAGTCAATACTGTAAATAAGCTGCACTATCGCCTCAAGAACAACTGTTAAGCTTTGAATAACTGGATGTCAATACGTGCTTTCACCATAAGGTGGTGTATCGAGTCAAATTCCCTCCTGACTGTCGGCCATGTCTCTGTGAGGAACAAAGCAGCTTCTGACGAAACACCTTGAAAACCCAAGAGATGTCGGTGGGGAATAAAAAATGGCGGTGTTGCGGGCGCCGCCATACTTATTTACCGGTCGCCGCCATTTTGAAATAGTGCGTACCGGAAGTGACGTTCTCAGACGCGACACACAGGAAGTGACGTTTCAGACCGCGAACGTCTGGAATTACGTTATCGGGGGCCGCCCTACCGGAAGGGACGTAGGAGGACCCGCTCGCCGGAAAAAAACTGTGCGCCGCCTGTTCAAACGCACATTTGTTTGCATTGCATTGTTTTTCTTCACACTCGAAGCTCAACAGAGTAAAGGATTGTCTTCTGCTAAGGTAAATAATTGCATTTTTTTCTATGTGTAAAATATCAGCCTGCACTAATAAAAATGAAATGGTAGGTGGAGTTATACCAGTATTTAGAGACTATGTTTATACTCGCACTGGAAGACCGAAGCCAGATCAGCTTCACAACCTTCCATGAGGGAACAGATATGTTCATCTCTCCCCAACTGTGTCTGTCCACATATCTCTGCTGCTTTATTTCTCCGTCCAGACAACTCACAGTTTACTGTGTGCCTTCACTTATCACTCCTGCTAACTGCAGTTTCATCATAACATTTAGTTGCGTTTACGTCCTAAATGGCTGAATTTTGTCACGTGGGTGAAAAGCCTCAACACGGTGTGCATCAGCCTGCACTAATAAGTAGGACATGGTTGATAGGTGTCATTATATCAGTATTAGTGAGAGGAAGAGTTGTTGTATAGTTATGTTGGGAGCAATTCAAGTAAGATCAGCTCAAAGTTTATGTTGCTCTTTTTTATCTTTGTTCCATGTGTTGATTTATTTAGACCCGTACTGGTATTTTTTATCATACTGCATTACTGGATTTTTACAACCTGACTGGGATTTCTGTGTTATTATCAGTGCATCCAAATTAGAGAAAGTTTAATGGTTATGAGGGAGATGGAATATCTTATATATAACATACTGCAATGAATCACTTGGATGCTTGTCAGTTTGCATTCATCAATGAGATCAGTACATTTGAACAAATACTAATGATTCTGATTTAAATATTTTTTCAGATGCAGTGTTCAATCAGAATGTCACGTCATCGTAGCAGCGAATGCGTGGGCATGGAGCATTCATATGCACACCCAACAATGCACACAGCATCTGTGCTGACCACGGATCCAGAGACAGTAAAGGAATTGAGTGTCGCATGTCTGCATGCAGAACACTCCTATGACTCATCAATCAAGTTTGAGATTTTTTATGTAACATAAGCTCAATTTGTTTATTTTTATTCATCTGTATTGCAACAGATCTTCGAGATGCTGAAAGAGATGGAGGAGGTCACGGAAATCAAGAAGGGGGACCTGAGACTCATCGATTACATTTTTGATGTTATGCTTCCAGAATTAAGATGATCAATCAATGGAGGACATCATAGAAGTAGTGGTCAATATTTTGTGTCTTTTGAAACCTATCTGCATGCACCTTGTCGATCTTTTTCAGATCATCATCAACATCCTGATGGCTGAAGGTCACACAAGGCTTCAAGCACAGGTCACCATAGCCAGTGGGAGAAAGTTCTAACAAGCTCCTGTCGTCTGTGCTCTCATCCTCCCTGCCGGATGTCAAACAATATAGTGGTTTGAAGTCTCCTGTCCCGATTTTCAGAGTGTATCTTTTATCTATCTGTCTGTCCTCTCCTCTATCCTCTCACCCCGACCGGCCAGCAGAATGCCGCCACCTCTGAGTCTGGTTTCTGCAAAGATGTCTTCCTGTTAGAGGGACTTTTTCCCTTTCCACAGTCGCTCACGCTTGCTCATGTGGATTTGTTGGCTTTTCTCTTTAAAAGTGCTTGTAAATATAATAAAGAACAATGACATGATTCATGGATGGTTTTATTCTTTTAAAGTTGTCAGAGGTACTTTTTGAAGGTTTGTCATGGACATTTACTCTGAAGTAACTACAGTTACTCTCCATTCTTGTAGTTAGTTTTGCTTAATGCACCACACATTGTCACTGCATGAATGAAGCAGGCAGATCAGTTTAGTAGCTGAACTCTACAGATGTGGTTCCAGCTGCAGTGTCTTGCTGAAATAGGTCCAGAGAGATATTGAATATGGAATATGATGGGGGGGGGGGGGGGGGGGGAGCTCTCCCTCTTCAATCCACTTGGCTCTGGACCTTATAAATACTCTCTGAGCTTTATTCACATAATATCTACCTGGATGTTCCGCCAGTGTTCTTGTGCTTCTTCAAACTGAACATGATCCATGAAACCGTGACGTAACTGAAGCAGTGACGTAAGTTGTCCTTTTAAATATGGCGGCGACCACAAACACGCATGGCGGCGGCCAAAAACAAGTATGTCGGTGCCCATAAGCCACCATTGTGATACCGCAGTGGCGAGGTTTGCGTTTTGAGAGTAGTATGGCGCTGACCCTGAGCAATAATGGCGGCGTCCGCAAACACGCATGGTGGCGTCCACAAACAAGCATGTCAGCGGCCGTACACCGCCATTTTTATACCGCACTGGCGAGGTTTCAAGTCTGGAGGAGCACGGTTGCATTGCGGATCATGTTCTCTTGCCTCCCACCGACAGTGACGCTATAATTGTGCGTCGGAACAAAACATTGCATGTAGTACTGCCTCCCACCAACAGTGGCGCTGGGGTGGTGATTCGGATCAAAATGGCCGAACAAGATGGCGGCGGTGGATTCCCCACCGACGGCTTCTCTGAAAACCAGGTGGAGAAAAAGAGCTGAAGTGACTCAATGTTGCCACATGGTGGACAAAAGAGGCACGACTTCCACACAGAGCCCAGTAAAGGTCCTACGTCTTAGTAAAAAATATACTAGTGTTTACAGTATAACAGAATGGTAACTGCAGTGTTTTAATAAAATCTGTGTTCTATCATGTTGTTCAAGTTATCTTGAAATGTGTGAATATCGTACATGTGTATATTTGTATTTATAAGTCTTCTATGTTGGATAATGTTCTTACTGTTATATTTACATATTTAATACTATTTTTAATAGATAAAGACAATTAGAATATACAACTAGTACATATTGGAGAAGGGGTAGGAATTGATAAGTTTACTTCTTCCTACCCCTTTTCAGGCATGTTAATTAGGTGTATGAGATATGTATGCATGTATGTATGTATGTAGGTATGTATGTATGTGTGGCTCTAATTAAACATAGACTATCTATTTTTTGTGTATATATTTATATCTTCATAAGATATCAATTATTTATTTAACATCAAATGGTGGACATATTTCTGGATGTGTGTGTGTATATGAAGTAAATGTCACACGCCTGAATTTAATTTAAAAAAATCTAATAAAAATGTGGACAGTCGACACACAACCTGTGTCAGGATTTCCATTAACCGGAACATTCCTTCGCTGATTTCTAAGACGAGCCGATGCTCGTATGATTCCGCGCCGCGTGTCATTTTGTACTGACCTCTCTCCACCGAGCGCCAGCGCTGCTCGACACGTACACGTTTGGTTTGTTGGCCAGATTCCTCCCCACAGATCCTGCAATCACAGGAAACAAAAACACAGTTCATACACACTCATGCAGGCACCACTTGCTTTCTTTCACATCTGGAGAGTGAAGCTCAGTGACTCAGGTTATTTTCAACTCTTTTAAATCAAGAGTCGCCCGGTTTCGTCTGGAGTCGCCCTGTTTCTTTCGTCTGGAGTCGTCCTGTTTCGTCTGGAGTCGCCCTGTTTCGTCTGGAGTTGCCACGTTTCGTCTGGAGTCGTCACGTTTCGTCTGGAGTCGTCACGTTTCGTCTGGAGTCGCCCTGTTTCTTTCGTCTGGAATCGCCCTGTTTCGTCTGGAGTCGTCCTGTTTCGTCTGGAGTCGTCCTGTTTCGTCTGGAGTCATCCTGTTTCGTCTGGAGTCGTCACGTTTCGTCTGGAGTTGTTTTCGACAACATGTGACTTGGCAGTTCGTCATCAGTGTTGAAGAAACAAAACATTGTGAAGCAACAGAATCTTTGAGGATCGTTTCTTGTGAGTATGGAGTAATAAATAATGAGTCATGAGGGCCGCTGTGTGTGTGTGTGTGTGTGTGTGTGTGTGTGTGTGTGTGTGTGTGTGTGTGTGTGTGTGTGTGTGTGTGTGTGTGTGTGTGTGTGTGTGTGTGTGTGTGTGTGTGTGTGTGTGTGTGACCCGTGGAGTGCCTGCTGGGAGCTGCAGCAGTAATTAGCCAATCTGTTTGAGAGCGATAACGAAGCAAATAGCGGGAGCGCTTGCCAGGTCCTCCCTCCCCTCCTCCCTCTCCTCCTCCTCCTTTTCTATCTTTCCATCCACATTATGTAATAAGGATTTAATTAGAGAGCGTGGCTGAGTGCCGGGGAAGAAGAGCCTCCGCCAGCCTGCGATGAAGAAGTCCTGCAGACGTGTTGACGGCTCCCATCTTCCTCTCCTCTTCCTCTCCTCTTCCTCTGAGTGACGCAGCATCCAGTTTGTAGAATGTTTTCACTTCATCCTAACAGCTGATCTGAGTCCTGCGTGGCTCTGACACACTGCAATGGCCCGTTCAGAGCGTTTGGGGCAGGGAAAAAGTGTGTTTCCTGTATTTAGGGCAATACAGGAAGTGGGTATGGGCCCAAAGGCAGCATAATCACCAGAGAGGAAGACATTGGCTGTTTCCTGCCCAGACTTCTGTTATCAGTAAAAGAGGAAGTTAAATCACCTCCAACAGATGGCAACCGAAGTCTGTTTGTACCGAAGACCACAGGAGTTATAGAAGCATGGGGGAGGCGTGATCATGGCTGATCCCTTCAGGTAAGATTAGATTAGATTCAAATAAACGTAACTGACGTTTTGGGGAAAGAAAGAAAAAATCCTTCATTAAAATAAAGTTCCAGCAACAATACGATAGTTACCAAACATCAGAGTTTAAGGCCACGTTTACACGATGTTTTAAGTGAAATTGCATCAATTTTGTGTTGTTGTTTCAGAAAAGTTTCACGTCCACACTGCAAACTTCTGAATGCGATGTCTGTTTCCACGGAAACGGTAGAAACCCTACCCAGACACTGCCCCCCCCCCCCCCCCCCCAGTGGACACACGAGGAACAGCGCCCTCCTCTGTTCTGGTCTGACCTGTGGCCATGATGAGTCCCGGAGCAGAGTCCTTGGATAAGATGGGCAGCCTCCTCAGCTGGATGTTGAACAGCTGGCTCCACCGCTGGGCCAGGTGGAGGGAGCAGCCTTTACTGAGCTGGAGAGGGGGGGAGAGGAGGAGGAGGAGGAAGAGGAGAGTGAACATGAATGTGGGCTCTGGACCTGCACAGGAAGCCTCTGTCATAAAAACGTCACGCGGAAGAGGAAGCACGCCCCCGGTACCGTACCGTACCTGGCACTCCACGGTTCCGCCCAGGCTGTCCTCGGCAGGCGCCTGCAGCAGCTCCCACGTCCCTCCTTTGTCGAAGGTGATGACGGACCTCATGTTGTCCTCGCTGACCGAGCCGTTGATGAGCGTGGCGACGAAGACGCCCCGCATACCCTCCACACGGTGCAGGTCTGCAAACGGCTCGCTGGCAAAGTACCTGGAAGGTACATTTATTCATTTATGTGTAAATGATTTCAAAGTCAGGCGGGGGGGGGGGTCCTCGAAGCTGGTTCTTGTGCAAACAGAGATAAAACAGGAAGCAGAGACTACATTTACAGTTTACTCTCCCTGTTTTCATGAAACCACTTGCTTTTAAAAAAAAAAAATTTAAACCCCATGTTGTCCTGTGACGGACTCTCGGCTCTTTTCACATGCTGGTTATTCCGGCATGAAAGATTTCCCCATTTGATGTTTTGAACATCATTGAATTTAATCCAGCCGAGCCGAGATCTGCAGATAACTCCATTGTGAGGCGGCACGGGTTCAGATAAACACCCGAGGCCGCAGCATGTTCCTGCAGGGCCGCGGCGATGCGTCTGGCACACGTCAAAGCGTGAGGAAGCATCGACTCCTCACCGTCACCAGTCATCTCAACGTCTCAACAATTGAATTACCAGCAGGACTGTACAGCTGCTCCACATGAGGTGTGTGTGTTGTACCTGATGAGTGTGTTGCTGCCAGAGCCCTCAGGACTGTAATACAGGACGTTCTCCAGCGACAGAGAGAAGGACAGGCCCTGTGTGTCTGAGATGTAGAGGTGAGTGACGTTGTTCAGGTGGTTGACACACACAAACACCTGATCCTCTGAGGCGTCGGCGATGTAGTACTCCTGTTGGGGTGGGGGGGGGGGGGGGGGGGGAGAAAGAGAGAGAGAGGTCTTTACACGTCCTGCTAACCTGAAGAAACCGCTTGTATTTTGCCGGAGCAGAAAGACTCACCGTGATTGGATGGCGAGTCATGAACTGAGCAGCTTTCATTGGCTGGCGGTTGTAGGAGACCCAGAGCTGCACGGATGAAGATTCACGGCTGCCAAACAGCTTCTATGCCGGCGAGACACAAAGGAAGAGTTCACTCAGCTGATCCTCAACACGCACGCACGCACGCACGCACGCACGCACACACACACACACACGCGCGCGCACACACACACACACACACACACACACGCGCACACACACACACACAGCATGATGGATATCATCCCGACCGTCCAGAGGGAAGAAAGGTCACTGTCCAGGTCGGTGGATAAAAAAAACAGGTGTGAGGAGGAAATGGAGGTGTGGTTATCTGCAGAGGTCCGAGGATGTCTTTCTGTCCTCATGTCCCCGTGTGTCCACACACACACACACACACACACACACACACACACACACACACACACACACACACACACACACACACACACACACACACACACACACACACACACACACACACACACACACACACACACACACACACACACACCAGACATCAGACCACATTAAAGCAGCAGACTGCAGAAGACCCCCAGTGGAGGCAGGACTCTTCAGGAGGAGAGAACGTCTTCACCGCCATTACAAATACATGAGGAGGGAGAGGCGCTCTGATGAATCACAAGCGTGCAGGGCAGATCGATGGCTGGCGCATGTCTCGTCTGGCAGGAAGCCAGGGGTCCCCGTCGCGCTCCTCGGATGAAACGGAGGCTCGAGGTCCTTCATCATCGTTTCCGTGTTTTCGTGGCCAAATTCAACGTGTTGCTCTGGACCAGCAGCACGACAAGGAACTCTAACCACTTTCATCAACGGATCATGATGAGACCTTTTGCTCAGTTCGCCACGGAAGAGCTGTTCAATTCTATTAAACACAAAGTCGTCCGTTATTTCCTATCTACTCTCACATGTGTGGAACTATTCAATATGATCGTAGTGCACATGTTCTGCAGGAGTTCAGAGAGACTGAGTGAAAATAATCATCCAACATGACCAAAGTTGAGCGTTTTCATTTGAGAATACTGTAAAAAGAAGCATTGATGTGAGTTCTTACAGGTCATAGAGCGACTTTCGCTTTTGGTACTTGAGAGAATTGATTTAAACTTTCCATAGATTTTGAAATAAAGGTATTTCATTTGTTTTTTCTGGACTGTAAACCGGGGGGGGGGGGGGGGTGGGGGGGGGGTGAAGAAGTTGAAGAAGTGAGTTTTCATTGGTTTGCTTCTACACTTTCTGGGGAGAAACTGTACCCCCCCCCCCCCCCCAAAAAAAAACAACAAAAAAAAAACCCAACTTATGAGGAATAAAACAGTGAGCAATAAAACTATAACTGACTGTGAAATTGAGATGGCAAAAGTAAAAGAACTTGGAAATGAAGGTGGAGAAACGAGAAGATCTGTACATGAGTTCAGCTGGGAGAAAAAAAACAAAAACCCTTCATCAAGTCCTTCGACTGCTGGAGACAGAGCGGGACATTCGAGACAAGTCATGACGGTGTGTTCTGGTCGCTGAATGAGATTCCTTCGACGTGAGGCAAGTGCTACAGAGTTTTTCAGTTTTCTCTTCTAATCTGCCGGTCGGAGCCGAGGAGTCATCAGCTTTCCACGGCTCTCCTCTCTATTCTCCTAATTACACCGTCTTTCACAGTTTATGTCGCCTCGCCCCCTCGCTCTCCCGGCTCGGCTGTAGCTTGCCACGCTATTTTACCCGAGATTAGGTTCAGACCTCCCTGGTGGAGGCTCCGGAGGGAGAAGGAGAGAGTGAAAAAAGGGGGGAGAGACAGACAAGAGGAGGAGGAGAGAGGGTACGGTGGAGGAAGAGGGGGAGGTTGGCTTCACAACAACTGATTTAAAAAAAACAGAGCTGTTAATTCAGGAAAAAGACGTGGGGGTCCACACCCTTCAGCGAGTGGGGGGAAGATGCTCTATTATCCACGTGCTCATGTTCCACCAAACAGGTAAACGTCAGCGCGGTTCAATCGTTAGTAGAAAACCAGTCGTTTTTCTGTTTTTGTTTCGGAAAAGTTTCACGTTTACACGGCAACGTTTTGAAAACGATGTCCGTTTACATGGAAACAGCAAAAACACTGAAAATGATGTAGTTGGCGCCACGGGATGGCGCTGTTGGTTGTTTTTGTAATGAAACCACACACACTCACACACGAGTGCAGAAAGATAATGCACTATAAGAACAGACGACTAACTATAAAACTGCCGCCCAGGAGGCCGCCATTGATGTCATTGTCCATCTACGTGCAGAAGACCGTGTCGTTTTGTTCCTGTTGAGAATACTACTTTTAAATAATTAAGTGGTCATTTGTGGTTGGAAAACTTGCTTAACTTGAGGTTTCCCCGTTAATTAGGAAAACTGATTTGTTTTCCCAGTGTCCTTTGGGCGTTTTTTCAGACATGTGCAGATCTACTTTTATCCCACTCCCTCCATGCATTATTGTTATTCGCTTATTCATTTCAATCATTCTTTTATGCAATGTACAATATACATTCACAGTACAATTTACATACACATGAAGAACAGGAGTAGGGTGAAGACAAAGTTATGTTGACTTCAATATGACGACCGACTAATACTAAAGATGAGCTTTCAGTTACTTTGAATGCTGCAAACTCCAAATGAACACGTTACCATACTCTAAATTCTTCAATTTACTTTGAGTACTGCAAAAATCACAAGAAGCAATTTAGGTCAACATTAATTAGTTTTTGTGTGGCCAAGTTTGCACTTTTTATTATTTAAAGTCAACATGTTATTTATTTATTTTACAGTGTAGCAGCATGGATTCTTACTACAAACTACGTTGTGTGTGGTTTATTTAAAAAAAAAAACAATCAACAGCACCATCTTGTGGCCCAACCTGATAACTACATCGTTTTCAGTGTTTCTGCCAACGCCAAACTTTTCTTTGAACAAAAAAGCAAAAAAAACAACAACAAAAAAACCATACGTTTTCACTTGAGACGTCGTCGTCTAAACGAGGCCTATCAGAATAAGCAATGAAATCGACTGCAGGGTCTGGATTATGCACCGAGCAGAATCCTTCATTTCAGATCGTCAATCATATTTAAAGACAAAATGTTGTTCTCGTCCGACCGACGGCAGGACGGTGAAATACAAAATCAAATCCAGACATTAAAAGTGAGTTTCACAAGGCCACATCGCGCACCAATTTGTAAACGAGCACCAGATATACCGCTGGAGTTGGAAAGGAAAATCCATCCACAATGATTACAGTAATACGCCCTCCTTACCCTTTACAAGCCAGATGTTTGTTTGACTTGTGGCTTTGGAGTCGAGGGCACTTCTCCACACTCTCGCATCAGTTTTGCTTTTGTGAGTCGGGGAGGAAAGTTGGAAACGAGAACCGTCTCCTCGGTGTTTTCACAAGCAAGTGGCACGGAGATGATATATTTTTCCGCTCCGACCACGGATTGCACTCCGACTGGCGGTTGTAGGTCGGCGGCACATTCCGTGTTCCCCCCTCAAACTGATCCTCTGAAAAACTTGCAAATCCCTGAAGATCAGACGCGGTTCAGGGGCTTGAGAGCAACTCTGGGGCGGGGGGGGGCAGACGTAGTGACAGCTGCTTGGATCCGAGGCGCTACATGAGCGTACGCCGCAGAGATTCACAGTTTATGAGCTCCTCTTTCCACAATATTTTAAAAAGCAAGGGCAAGCATGAAACCTCTGACATTTAGCACCTTTTTTGACTTCACGATCCAACAATTTCAATGGAAAACGGTGTCAATGGACACATCCGTGAACGCTCTCTCGTACGAAAGCCGGGGGCGGTTTGTTTTATTAAGAGCACCTCTGCATAGCAACAGGGAAGCCATGGAAACGCCGTATGTTAGAGTCAATAAAACAGCAGAAAATCCTCTGTGTGCTCGAAAACTATTCAAATTGGTTTTTATTGTTAACTATTCTAATAAGACATTCTCATTTCTCAGTAAAAAAAAAAAGAAGATATTTGGCTCAAACCTGTCGACTGATCAGGACTAAGACGCTGTTTACATTGACAAGGTTTCAAGTGAAAACGCATCATTTCCGCATTTTTGATTCAGAAAAGTTTTGCATTCACACTGCAACTTTTTGAAAACGATGTTGTTAACATCCCGGTAGAAGATGGACCAGAAGTCACGACCCCCTGGTCGTTATTGTCCATCTATTCATGAATGTGCAAAAGACCTATTCACTCTGAATGAAATGAATGAATGAATGAATGAATGAATGAAATTTATTTTTTGAACATGAACATGATTATTCGTAACAAAACATTTTAGCAGAAAATAAGGAAATTAAAAGTCTCAGCATGTTCAAAAAAAGGAGAAGGAAGAAGCTAACTTATGTTTGCCTTCCCCTTTCACACATCTAACGTTGAAACGACGACTGTTCACTGTCAAGATGTCATCATTTCTCCTTATTGAGAAAAACTTAATCATTTGAGGTACATTAGTCTGAAAATAATAATAAAAAAACAACATATAATGTAAATAAAATATATTTTTTTATATAAATATATGCAAAATGGCAAAAATCAGACTGTATGGCGATTCAAATCAACCTCTTGAAGAGGAAATGAGACATTTGTCCCATGTCCACCTTAACTTATGTATTTTTATAATGTAAACATTTCAAACATTCTTTTGAGTTGCAATGTGTTTGCTTTCTTTGATTATTCCAGGTAGACGATTCCACAGCCTCACCGCACTGACAGATATGCACATGCTTTTGAGTGCCATGGAGTGTGAGAGATTTCCTCTCCATCTTAAATTATATCTACTATCTCTTTCTTTGAACCATTTTTGGATATTATTTGGGAGTACTTTGTTTTTCGCTTTGTACATAATTTGTGTGGTCTTAAAATCCACCGTGTCCATACATTTTTTTTTTTTTTTTTTTACTTTTTATTTAATTTTTGAACAATTGCAGAACACAGGAACAAACATATCAAAGCAAATACAACAACAAACAAAACAAACAAAACAAAAACAAAAACAAACAAAACAAACAAAACAAAAAAAAAATATAATAAATTAAATTACAGGGGAAAATATTTCAAAATTCACAGGGTCACAAGTGTCTTTGTCAACATGTCTCTTCTCACTCAGTTGCATTTACATTGTCGCTGTTCTTATATATTGTCCATTTCTCCCATTTCTCCTCAAACTGGGATCTTTGTAATCTCAGCATGTGAGTCAAATTTTCCATTAACTGGATCTGCTCAACAGTCTGGATCCATTGCTCCGTCGTTGGAGGATCAGCTTGGTACCACTTCCTTGTTATAGTTTTTTTACAAGCCACTGTTAAAATTTTCAACAGGTACTTATCTTTACAGTGTACAGACTCAACTGAAAAATTGCACAGGTACAGTATATTGACATCCAACGGTATCTTATAGCCCAAAATTGTTATTATTTCTGTGTTTATTATTTTCCAATACTCACTTATTTTTGAACACTTCCAGAATATATGGCTATGATTAACATTTACTGATCCGCAGTTTCTCCAACATGGAAGAGGCTGCTTTAGATATTTACTTTTAACCCTAGGGGTAATAAAAAAACGGATCAGGTTTTTCCATGAGAACTCCCTCCATTTCTGAGAACAGGTGGTTGTTTGGTGGTTCTTCCACATATGTTGCCAGTCGTTACTTGATATTTCAGTAGTCAGTTCTGTTTCCCATTTAGTTTTTATGTGTTCTGTTGAGTTCTTAGTATTCTCTAGAAGTGAATGGTAGAATTTGGATACGAGTCTCATCAACTTTCCTTTGTATGCTACATTTATCATTTTTATCACTGTGTTCTCATCCATGGAAGGAGCTCCCCTGATTTCTTTATTGTAATATTCTCGCGCTTGTAAATATCGAAAAAAGTCACATCTGTCAAGACAAAATTCGTCCTTCATCTCTTCAAAACTCTTACATTTCCCCTTCTTTTCTAAAACTTTCCATGTTGTGATTCCTTTTGATAGCCATTGTGTCCATACATTTTAATGTTTGTAGTTTTAAAAATAAATCATTTGTGTGTGCATAATAGCCAACTATTCTCATTGCCTTTTCCTGCATAGTGCATATCGTCTTTCGGGTGGTTTTGTAGGTGTTACCCCACACCTCCGCACAATAAGACAAATAAGGAAGAAAAAGCGAGCAGTATAAAATCGACATTGTTTCCTGGTTCAGTATGTGTCTCACTTTACTCTGGCCGAGGTGCGCATGTCCTGAGACACAGTGTTTCCGCAAAGTCTTGTTTTTGCCCGTCTACACAACGTTTTATTGAAAACTCCCTCCCAGGGAGACTTTTTTGTGTGTGTGTGTGTTTTCAGTAGTTCCGAGCACAGTAGTTGTGTCCGCAGACCCTCAAAATGAAACAAATGGTTTTTTTTCACTTAAAATTGTTGCCATGTAAACGAGCCCTACACCCAAAGTTTCTCACATTATTGTGTAAAAAACAAAACAAAAAAAAAACTTCCATGTGTGAACGGGTGAATGAACAGATCCACAGAATATATAGCTGAAGTACATTTACGTATCCACCAGCCGATGCAGGTGTTGTTCAAATGTTTTCTTTGTTTGTTTTTTTAAACAGACTCCTCTTTTCTTTAATATCTGCAGTCTATCTATTGAAGAGACGACCAGGTGCTCCTGTTGGAGGTTTTACCGTCTTTTCCACCAATAGTCCACTAAATAGCAACAGCTGTAAAGGGATTTTATTTTTGTCCTTCATTAAATCTGATGAATGGCAGTCGGCTATTCATCAAACTCATTCCACTTTCAGCTTATATTTGAAGCAGACGTCTTTGAATGTCCTAAGTGCGGCATTCAAATCCAAGAAGGTCTCTTATTCTGCTATTCGATTAATTTTTAGGAGCCCGACGGAGTTTCAAAGCACAAACATCAAAGTGAACTCTTTCACTGTGAATGAGCAACCGGGATGCTTCTCTTTCAGACATTTTCACTCCGATTCCATCAAATAAAAATAGAAGGTTTCATAAATCATTGAGCCACAGGGACACAGGAAATCATTAATAGTGATGCACTGACACCACTTCACATAATAAAATTACTAGAATGTTAAGAGTAATGAATATTGGTTAAGAGTTTAGATAAATAAGTTTACATAAAGACAAAAATGAATAAATAAGTTTATGGGTAAAACACATTTAAAAAACAGTTCAACTTTGATTAAAACGGTTAGAATAAGTAAATCTAAGAACATGATTTAATTTACAAATAGAAAACAGTTTAGGTTGAAAAACATTAAATGTTAAAATAGCAGAAAATTATTTATTTATTTAATAAAGAAATTATTTAAAATAATAAAAAACTCAGGTTGTTCATTCATTGAATAAACATTTGAATAGAATTTATTGCATTAGCGTGTAGCATTGCTGGTGTGCGAGTTCTGGAACTCTTTAGCATCTTGTAGCATGTAGCATATAGCACACTGATGAATGACATCGGGCTCTCTCCTCTCGATATGTTGGCAGCACACACAAGTTCTTTAAGCTTTATTTCCTCTACAGATTATCAAATCAAAGGCTCACATTAAGATTTCCGATAAAAAAAAAGAACACCCAGCCGAGGTCACCTGGAGCAGGAGTACTCGAGTAGTGCAAGTTGTATTCTTGTTTTCTGGACAGACGTTCAGCCAGTAAGTGAAAACATGAAAAAAAAAGTCTGTCGCTGTTTGATTAGAGGAAACATTCATCCTCCTCCTTCCTGTGTGTCGCCGTCCATCCGGAATCTACTCCTCACAGCATCGGCGGTCTAAACTGGGGTAACCATGGAGACCAAATAACTGTGGGTCTTATCAGCAGCCCATTACATCTGCTAAGCTAGTTATCTTTCAGGACCTTCCAGAGGTTTTCAGGGTTTTCGCGAGCACTCTATTCCTCGGGATCCCAACAGCGAGATAAAACTCTCCGTTCCTGGCTCCTTAATTAGCTCCAGCAGATCGGCGCTGCCAAAAGCACTTGTGATATTCCATTATTCTATAATCCCATTAGGCGGCCGAAGGCAACTGAGACAGAGACCAGAAGAGGATGTTGTTTTTGTAGCCGCTGAGCAGCGTCTGTGCCGACAGTAAGAGGCGATCAGAGCTGAACGCACGGTGACGGGTCAGTCTGCGGGGGGGACGTCCACCTTTGCCCTCGTCATCGCTGCTTCCATTTGCCCTGGAGGTCACCGGCGGGTCAATCCCAACGAGCTCGTGACCTCCCTGTGTACCCTTTAAAAGGTCGATCCCGGGAACGATTCGCCCTTCAGAGAAATCCTCGAGTTGACTTCCCTTCAGCCGGGACCGCGGCTCATTTACTGACCGTTTCTGCTTTAACGGGAGAAGCTCCAGCTCTGAAGGAGCGAGGCGGGAACGTCTCCCGCGACAACGATCCCACATCAGGCAGAAAGCGACACAATCGACTTGAAAAAGCAGATTCACGCTCATCCTTTTGAAACCTCGTCGTCAAAATTAGGGGCATGCCGGCGGACATATCTGCTGTTTGATTAGCTCTGCTGAACATGCTGCTGCTCTGCTGAACCCACACTGCACTGCTCAGCACAACTTTAAAGGACACTAGTACTTTGTTCAAACTTCTCGTTCAGCCTCGAGACTCTGGTAAAAAAAAACAAAAAACAAACACAACCTTCATTCACGTTTTTTTAAAACCATATCAACCCGATTTATACCTTTTGGACTAGATACCGTCCATCTTGGACAACAGCGAGCTTTACTTAAGCCACACTAACAGATTTATGGCTGCAGTATTTCCAGCAGGATGGACAGTTAACTCTTGAACACTGAACCATAAGTTCATGACATTCCACGTGTCTGACACTTATCTTCACATTCAATTTCTCCCGTTTGTCATCAGATCGGACCTGTCCAGAGCTTGAGGCTGATTTCCTGCCCTGCATACAGCAGTGGTGGGCTGCTGCAGAGTTTTCCATCATGACACCATAGAACCCGGCCCAGCACCATCGAGCGCTGGTCACAATGCGTCTCCCCGTTTGTCCTCACATCATCTTTGTCGTTTCCATGTCAGCAAACCCCAGAGGGATCAGCGGCAGGTCACGGGCTAATTTGGGAAGGTTTTGTCCTGCAATCAGTCCAGATTCAAATTTGGATTTGAAGACATTGAGATAAAGAGAGCAAACTCTGGAAAGAGCGGTACATAAATAAAAACGTATGGTCGTCTCACACCTTTTACAGATTTATGATTGATTGCAATGAGAGGAAACTATTTCAGATTTTCTTCTGCTGATGATGACACAGCTACAACCACTGCCAACTTCGGTTTGTGTTTGTCCTGGTTCACCGTGAGCATTCGTCACATTTTTATCTCACAGATCTGACTCGGGTGTTTCTAAAAGATCAGGCGAGGGCTGCACGATGAGGTGGGGAGGACGTGGAGAATTTTTCACACCGTGTCTTTTAATTCACAACGAGGCTCCCTGTCCAAACACTCACGTTTTCAAACGCAACTGTCCAAACAGCCTTCAAGTAATCCTCCTCTCTGTGTACACAACAGGCTAAACAAACTGCATCTGAAGCTGGAGGCCGTCGGCGGTGGCCGGCAGTGAAAACGAGTTAAAACCAGACTTGCAACCCGTGAGCGTCACCCGACACAAGAGCAGGAGCGAGACGGAGCGAGACGGAGCGAGACCTGCCACCAGGAGCATCAAAAACGACACGATCCTGCTGAGTAACCCACAAAAGATGAGACGGTTCCTCCATCGCGGGGCTTTGACATGGCTGGGCCAAGCAGGTAACGAGCCGCTGCTTCGCCACAGCTGGTGTCGGGTGGCAGGTGAGGTCAGCGTCAGGTAATGAACGCACTCCAAGCCGGGACGGGAACCTGGCCACCAAAGCCTTTTATCAACACCCTGAGGTCCAGGGTACTATGGGATCACAGGAGTGTATAAAGGGAAATAAATGTGGAAACATAAAGAGACTCAATAATACAAAAAAATAGACATCTTGTCTTTGCTTCTCCCATTTTGTCTTTTCCATTTGCTTTTTCTCATTGCATTTACTGGATGAGTCAAGCCGCCTGGAAAAGACGAAAGCAATACAATGCAAATCAGCGAGGGGCAGTGGGCGGGGCTTCCTGTTCAGGGTGACGAGGTTTTTTTTGGAGACGGCTGGGGAGAAAAAAATATTGTTTTTTCTCGTCGTGTGGATGTACCCTTAGTTTTTTGGAAATGGCTTCATGAGATCTTCATGCAAACGGAGACATTTCATCCAACCCTCTGACTAAACGCTTCCCGAAATGGGACTCGTGCCCATGTTTTTTTTTTTTTTTTTTTTTTTTTTTTAACAAGCTCGGCCTCAGTCAGCACAGTAAACAACGACACGGGCGAGCAGAGTTTGAGGCTAACCTCAGAGCCTCATTGGACCACATCAGTAACTGGGAATGTATGTTTCTCATTAGGGTCGACCGCATGAGCCTCTGCACTGTCAGGCTCCATTCACACTTAACACAAGAACTCACCATCAACAGTTGATTTACACTAAAGGTGGGTGATAATGACAAGATGTTTTTTTTTTTTTTTTTTTTTACTTAGACACTTCATAACACTGGAAAAAACAAACAACTGCCTGCTCTTCCAGCCTTAACATCAATCACCGATTTACTGAAGGTCAACAAGTCATCTGGGTTCTTCAGGCTAGTAATGCTTGTGCTGCACCCTATACTGAAAATGTAACCTTGTCCTGTATCGACATTCATAATAAACCACTGACTGAACTGCAATACATTGTCTCTCTATCCACTGTACATTCATGCTCTGCAAATGTCAGGATTTAAAGGATGAAAGAACCAAATTCTGAGTCTGGTTCTGCAGGTTTCTGCCCGTTGAAAACATGTTTTTACTTCCCATCATCTCATGTGGAATTGTTTTTGGGTTTTTTTCTCTGTAAAAGTGCCTTCAGATCACTGTCTTATCATTGACACTATATAAATAAAATGCAACTGTCCTTTTGCAAAAAAATTGTCCATTTCAAACTCACTCATTCCCTCACACTTGCTATTTTTTCAGACTTTTTAACACATCGGCCCCGAGGACAAAGCGTGAACTCGCTGTGTGGAGCCTTCGAACGGCGAACAAGAGCAGAGATGAAGAGATAATGAGCCTCGTTCACTCTCAACCCGTCTGTGGTCACAATGTTATGGCCGACGTGTGGCGGGAGCCACGGGAAACTCGTCCCGCTCCTCGGCGTCAATCGTCAGTCGGACGGCTCCGAACATCTTTTTGCGACAGGCTGTGGCTGCAAGCTGCCCGCGGCCCACGCCGCCACCGAGGAGGCAAATCTGTCCTCGGCAGATCGTGAAATGACGGCGGCGAGAAGGTCCGACTCACAGCGGCCCATCTGCTCTGAGGCTGAAGCTGCATCTGCACGAGCACCACCAGGCGCATGACGGCAGACGGGCTGCAGCCGAGTGTTGGCGAAGCGCCCGTGAGGCTCGGCTCGGCCGGCTGCTCGCAGCACGTACAGGAGGCACTCTGAGGAACTGTACAACCTCCTGCAACTTCAACAGGATATTCATATTCCAATGGGGTGGGGGGGGGGGGGGGGGGGGGGCTAACCCGACTGGTTTCATCAATAACAACAATAATAACTTGCCACAGGATCTAATATCATCAGTTGCGTCGAACTCCGGCTTCATTTGGAAGTCAAGAAATATAGTTTGACGACTACGGAAGCGAATGTGGCTCAAAAGATCCATTTGAAACGTATTAACAGAAATCCTTGTTCATTTTCAGATTAAACTGCATTTTTTTTTGTTTTTGACTCATAAATAAAAATCAATGATCAATCATCCAAACTGCATTTTCATTTTCTTATACAAGGCTTCTCATTCTGCAACTTAATTAAAATGGGAAAGAAAATGACGCTTAAGTCTTAATTTTCACAAGACATAAACAGAATTAATTAGACCAGAATAAGAAGAGGAAAATGCAGTTTGGATGATGCATTAATCATTTTGTTTATGAGTCAAACTGTGCGGCCAGCACCTCGACATGAAAAAGCATTTCTGCTCACGCATTTTTATTTTCAAATGTGACATTTCAAAATGAATTTTGTTCACTATTTTGCTGGTGTCTTTTGAATATTTAAACTTAAAACGTCCCTTTTCTTTTCCATTTGAATTAAGTCACAGTATAAGCAGTCTTGTGAAAGAAAAATGAAACTGCAGGTTTGGGAACCACTTGACTTTGCCTGAAGCAGCAAGACAGCAAGTCTTCCAGGATCGTGGAAACGGCATTGGGCGGCTTCACGTTCAGTTTCAGTGCAGGGAAAGCTCTCATGAAATTAATCTGCAAGCGGCACCTTTTAATCCACACACGTAAATTTAGGAAAAGCTTTAAAAAAGGTCAGCTGCTGTTTCTACAGGCTAAACGACACGGAAAATCCGCGGAATGTCAACGCTGCGTCATTCGGTGATTTCAACACAACCGACGGCAACATTTTCCAACGAGGAGACGGACTTTGACGTTTCCAAACCTCAAAGCATTCAGGCTAAAACTGCTGCCGTCATCCATCCTGACGATCAAACCGGACGTATCGAGAGCAACGTGAGACAGAAGCCGTGACCCCGTGGCGCCCCCACCCTCACCCCCCCTCGCTCCCTCTTACCCGTGAGCTGGTGGCGAACATGTACTTGTCCCGCAGCTGGAAGCTGTCCACCTGCTCCAGGATGACTCTGCGGTTCTGTTCGCTCTGGAAGAAGTCGGTGCTGCTGAGGACGGTGGAGACCCCCTGAGGCTCATGTCTCTGGACCAGCACTGTGGTGGGGGGGTCGTGGGGCTCCACACCCCTGTCGGGCCAGACGGAGAACACAGGAGTGTCAGGATACAGGTAAAAAAAAAACAAAAAAAAAACATTAAAATACACTTTTGTTTTCTCGCATATGGCTCTTAAACATTTCAATGAACACTTACTGGAATATGTTAATTAAAAATTTTTTACCCAAAGTTGCTGGTGAACGATATTTCTACAATTGAAACTTTAAAGTAGGGATGTACCAATACCAGTACTGTGTCCAATACTGCAAGAAGTACTCATATGTGTGTAACCCAGCCAGTATTACGTGACGTCAGCCAGTTAAGAACAAGGCCAACGGCTCAGCTGAGTTTCAGGAACTCCTCACAAAGAGCATCAATAATAAATTCAATGTGTATTCATAGTAGGGACGCCAGTACTTCTCTCTAATTCATCTGAATTTCTTTGGTGAATCATTTTTCTGACCAAACTTGACATGATAAAATCAAATAAAATTGAATTAAAAAAAAAAAAAAAAAAAAAACAGTTGGAGAAGCCAAAAACTAATAAGCTTTGAAATCTGCATTTGATTGTATTTTTCAGTATTATTGGCAATGGACATGGTTTTCAGAGGGTTGCTGTGTGAACGTTTCTGAAATGAAAACACAAAAATGATGCGTTTTCACCCGAAACGCTGTCGTGCCAAGCAACGTTAAAAGTCCCAGCACAGCAAATAAAAGCAAAGTCAAAGTGCCAGTCAAGTGTCCTCCGGTGCTCTTCTGCTCTGATGAACAGTCCAGAGCTAAAGTTTGACCCTCCGACTGGGTGGCAGGATTCTAATGACCCATCTGTCTGGATTTAAAGTCCAGAGCCGGGGAGCAAGAGAGTTCCCCAGGCACTGATTTCAGACCTAATCCAGCATGAAAACACTCAAGTGTCTTTTTCTAGACAAACAAACGCAGCGTCGATGTCCTGCAATAAAAACAAAAAAAACAAAACAAAACACTAAGGATACAGGTCATTCTGGGTTATTGTAGAAGAAAAATTGACTCTGAAAAGTGAGGAGGCTTGCAAACAGTCAATCAAAATGACTTAATCTTTAACCCTGTATTACACTTCTCAAATCTCTTCATGTATTATGATAAATTTAGGACATTTACACACCCGTCCCACGTTGTCGTCTGCATGTCCGTTTTCTTATATTTTTCTAACATTATAAGTGATTAATTTTGTATATTCAACACCAAAGTTTCACATAAATTCCACATCATTTTCATTTTATTGGAATATTATTTTAATTATTTACTATTTTTCACCTTTGCGCTTATGTATTTCTTACCTAAATCGACTTTCGTGTACCCAGACGTTTTAATCCCATTATGTTTTAATCCTCTTTCAACTTTCTTATTTTTCCATGTCAAACTTTATGTCGGTTCCTCGAGGTCATGAGACGAGACAAGAGAAGATAATCCTTTATTCATCCATCACTAAGAAATTTTGTGTTACAGCAGCAAAGAAATATCAGAAGAAAATCACACAGTACAAAATTAAATTAGATAAAAATATAAGAAAATATACATCAAAAATAGTTAAAAAGAGCCAGTGACTTAAAAAACTCTGTAAACCAATTAAAAAAAAAAATACAACTACAAATAAGAACAGGTTGGCTCAATGGTAAACACTGTCACTTCACAGAAAGCTAAGAGTTGGGGGAGGAAAAAAAAAAAAGCCCCGTTTCTTCTGTAAGGACATTCCTCCAGTGGTTTTCTTCAAAACGCTGACACTTAAAACAACCCTCAAAAAAACAAAAAATGAAACAAAAGAAAACAGCGTGAGATCTTCCTCACAAGGCTTCAACAATACCTTAAAAAAACCCAGATTATTCTGGTTTTCACTGAAAAAGGATCCTTGTCATTTTGGATTGTCGATGTCAGCACGATGAGCAAAAATGTGTGTGTGTGTGTGTGTGTGTGTGTGTGTGTGTGTGTGTCAACCTCAACAAGCAGCCAGGCGAAGCTATTTGCGTCCCTCGGAGGACCGAGAGGCTGGCGGAGGATTCAGAGGACGAATGAAGGGGCTCCGCTGTGTCTTATCGCCGAGTGTTTCCCCCCGGTCGTCTGAAGAGGCGAACAGAGGCGGCAGTGTGCCGGCCTCAAAAGATCCCTGTTGGACCGACGGCCGCTGTCTGGACAGGGAAGACGTCACTGCTCCGTCCTTTTCAATACAAACGCTTCCACAACACCCGTCCCCGCCGCTCGAGCCTCCCCGGGAGAAAATATCTGTTCTTTTATTTCTTTTTTTTTTCCACTGGCCGGGCGGCCAAGCACCAGTTGTTCTGCTTTTATTGAACTGGAACTGCCCATTCTCCCTCCAAACTGTCCAATATTTAAAGAAAAACAAAACAGCAAAACAAACTAACAAATCAGTGATGACCAAAACTTGGTATTGGCTGGTTAAGAAAATGTGACATTATTCCACCTTGGTCGCCTTTCTCAAAAAAGTTGCATTTCCATTGGCTCCGAGCGTCGGCGTTCATTTTCACTTGAAATCGTTGCCGTGGAAACGGGCCCTATAAGGAGCTGGTGGGGAACATGAAGCCTTTCCTGTGGCGGCCCGCCTGCAAGAAGCAGAGCCCACCACACACCAATCTTTATGAAAACACAAAATGTACATAAACCAGGTGGACAAACGATAAACAATGGAGGCTCCAGAGGCTTCAGAGGCTCTGTGCTGCTCAATATTTAGAATTTACCAGCAACCCCTCCAATAAAGTCAACATTTGCCATAATTTACTACAACAGTCATGACCTATGGAAACACCCTTGGTCTGGTTAATATCCTCCTAAAACTGTCACAATTTTTTTATTTATCACTGTGAAAAAGCCAAGACTCACCTCCCAGTGTTTCATAGTGATAGGCGCCGCCATTTTGAATGGTGACGTCATGGTGCTTTTATCAAATCCAGAAAAAAACATTCCATTTACTTCATAGAACTAAAAATCAGTATCAGTTCATAGACATTGCGATTGTTTTGCTCTTGTTTCACATTATGACAAGGTTTCAGAGTCATTTGTGAATTATAGTCAGCTAAAGTATTTAACGTTTATTGTGAATTTTTTTTGATATTATGTTCACATTACGTTTCACATCTGCTTTGACAGTTTGTGACGTTAATAAACTTCCTCGGTCCAGTGAACACTGCAGGATTACTGGAGCAGTGTCCGGTAAAACATTTTGGCATTTGGCGTCCCCTGCAGCATAATTCTTACATAAAAACATACTTAAGTGGACCCGGACAACTAAAGAGAGCTTGAATGTCGTTTGCACACGCGTACGGCAACACCACGCCACCTCGTGGGACTGGCATGCAGTCTACAGCGTTTAAGATTTTGAGTGTTTGGAGATCATGATCAATATGCCGTCATGTGAATGTGAAACCTTTCTAAAATGGGAATGGAAAAAAACAAAAAAAAAAAGGTTTTTCACTGTTTACATGGAGGCTGATATAATTCACCAGCTTCCTGTCCTCTGCACCAACACATATTCTGTGGCATTGAAACAATGAGTCTGACTCATTTCATTTTCATCTCAGAACGAGGAGTCTTCCTCGTTGTCTTCCTCAGTAACCTCTTCCCCGATCCACTCCTCTTAACAACCCTTTTGTGCAGGACTCATTTCACCCAGTGTAATCCAGGAGAAGCGGAGATTGAGCCTCTCATGCGGAGGATTGAGCCCTTCAGTGTGTCTCCTAGCAGCAGGATGGCCGGATTAGTGTGTGTGTGTGTGTGTGTGTGTGTGTGTGTGTGTGTGGGGGGGGGGGTGTTGATCAGGGGTTCGGTCTGATCACATCCAGTGGGATGTTTCTTTGGCTTTCAGTGTTTCAGTCACAACAGCAGGAGCCGCTACTATAACGACAACAAACAGGATTAATCCCAAATTGGACGGAGCGGCGGGAGCAGCAGAGTTTATGATGTCCGGAGATAATTCACAGACAGAGGCTCGTGTCCAGTCTCACTACCAAAAGGTTAGATCAATGAGAAAACCTCCGTCGGTTTCAGTAAGTCTGCGGTTTGATGGAGCTGGAGCACAGGACTGGAACATGATGTCATGGGTAACTGCTAAGATACACAATTTACAAAGTGCTGCAGGATTTGAGGACAGACTTTTTAGCTCCTATTGTGTCCCTCATTTCTAGAAAGTCACGGCAACTTTTAAAAGCAGTGGACGCTCAGATTCTCTCTCAAACGCCGAACATGTGTGGAAACCTCAAACTGGACGTGCCCAGATGGCTTTTTGATAAGCAGCCACACCGAGTTACTTCTGCTGTGGAAAACAAATCCAGAAGTCTGGAGTGAGTCATAAAGGGAGTCACATCCTGAGCGTCTTTGTCATTTCTATGGCAAAGCTCAATGTCCATGGATGGATGAGACGACCGTTTCTGCCCAAACAGTCAATTACTTCAAAAGACAAGACTCACTGAAATACGAAAAAAATAAGCTTCCTCCTACTTCTGCTGAGACTAAAACCAGCTCTGTGCCAATGGGTCCTCCGCTGGTTAACAGAAAGGAAACGCTGTCGTCCTCTATGTCCAGTCATCAGTGTGTGTATGGCGAGTGCGCATACTACGCAACTTAATTGAAATGCAACAATTTCAAGTGAAAATGCAAAACTTTCATTGCACAACAGTGCTCAAACAAAAAATGCAAAAACTATGTATGTCCAGTTGAAATATTTTTTAAGTGGGGCCGAAGAGGACGACCCGCCGCTTCTTTACAACACTGGCATTGAACAAGACAAAAGAAAAAGATAAAATGGAAAATGGAGTAACATACGTTAAAGTAATAGTGTATACAGTTTAAATAACAGTTTAAATAATACGTAATTAAAGTACATCATATGTATCTCATGGTAGAACACCTTACAACAATAGCTATGACATGTTGGCTTATAAAATAAGTCACTTTAAGAAAAAAAGTATTTTTGACTGACTGGCTTCATGCTGATTTATAATATAAACATACTTGAGCCATATAAATCATAAGGTATCTTCAAAAAGTGAGTACACCTCTCACATTTCTGTGAACATTTATATCTTTTGATGGGACAACACTGAAGAAATGTGTCATCTCCTCAGGGTCTCATCAAAAGATTAATTAAATATTTACAGAAGTGTGAGCAGTGTACTCGCTTTTTGTGAGATGGTGTACACATCACCCATCTTTATACAATAAAAACAAACATTCTAGCATGTATGGAGAGGAGGTGGGATTTGATAAGTTATACTTCTTTGTTTGGTGAAATATCGTTTGATCATTATGAACTGTTTATTTGATTTTGTGCATGTTTGAAATAAACAACTCAATTTATAAAAGATTAAACTCTAAAATGCTGGAGTATAATTTTTCACATTGTAATAATAAACTGTTCAAGTCACAAGCTCTGCTGCATTTTTCTCATATCAAAAATACTGCATGCAAGATATTATTATTGATTGTTAGGTCCCAGCCTAGGAGCTACTGGAGCAACATAAAAATAAGTCTCACACACACAAATACGACCACAGTCTTAACAATTGTAGTAAATTGTGTATAATTAATTGATTAATTGTGATACTAATTGGTTATTAATTGATAAATTAATATTGGTATTAATTGATTAATTGCAATATTCATTGCAGTATGTGGACTAGCTAACATGCTAACATGAACTATGACGCTAACAAGCTAACAGACTGACGTGTGCTTTGTGGACCAGATAATCAGCTCATGTGCCCTGACATAATGCTAATGTTTCAATGCTTTATAATGCTGATGCTAATGCTAAGCTAGTGAGCTTAGCATACTAGCATGTGCGATAAGACCAGACTCGGGCCCGGGGACACCTGGGGAGTAACCTGTGAAAATGTCCTGTAGTTAAAATTGACCAAACATTTTGGCATGATGTGTAAAATCAGATCAGAATTAGATCAAAATTGATCTCGACTTATTTCATTCTTCCAAATATCTGAGTTATGGAGTGGAAACAAGAGGAATAATTGCAAAACAAACAGAAGAATTGGACTCATAAATCAAGCTGATTGTTATTTTGCCCCAACAAATCCTCTGTTTGTCATATCGAAGACGCTAAAAATACACGACACTGTTGACCTTAATACACCAGCTGTAATTTAGAAGGCGCATAATTATAATCTTCCACCTCAAATCCAGAAGTTATTCAAACAGAGTTGAGTTTTTGTGTCAAATATACTTAATAATCCTTCCAAATGCTGAAAAAATGAGTCGTAGACGAAGTTGCCCTGCACCGGCGGAGGGTTGTTCGGCCAGCAGAGTTTAGATACGACGACAAAGAGCATCAAGTATCTGGCAGTACAAGATATCAAGATAAGTACGTTTTGTTAGCTTGCATTGTCTTGAAACGTGTCAACAGACAACGTATCTGGTTTCAGTCTGACAAAGGAGCCGGTTTGACAGAGACACTGTTTTGAGAGTTCATTTAGGGTAGATCCACACGACAAAAAAACCCCCGACCTTTTTTCTCCCCAGCCTTGTCCCAAAAAAAATTCCTTCCACACGTCACTATGAACTCGGCTCAACATGAGGCTGCAGGACATGTAGTACACATGCCAGGCCTTTAGGGGCGCTGTGACTCACCAAACACACCAAAAACATAGAAGAAGACAGAGCACATAGAACTTTAGAAGTAGATTCCTGCTCATAAACATGAATATAACTCTAGTTCTATAGGTCTATGGCCCTGCTCCTCCTGCTGCTAGTGGCATGACTCGCAGTGCGTATTCTATATTTATAGTCCATATTGACAGTTTTATAGTTGAGATTCACTCCTGATACAATCCAGTTCGTCATCAGTCCATACGAATGTCAGATACTCTATATTTTGTTTATAGCGAATTGTTCTCTGCACACGTGTGCGTGTGTGGCTTCATCACAAAAACAACCCAAACTACCACGTGTTCCAACACAAAAACGACATCGTTCTCAGCGTTTTCGCCGTGTAAACGGAAATCCTTTTTAGAACGTTGCTGTGTTTAAACTTTTCTGAAATGAAAACGCCAAAAAAAAAAAAACCCTGATGTGTTTAGTGATGAGACATCATGTGAACGGGGCCAAAGTCTACACGTCTCAGGATGAGAGTGACTGAATTCATTGCAGTAGAAGTTACGAGTCAGAAATATGAGTGAGTTTCCCCACGAATGGACGGTACTTGCATTCTCTGTAGCCAGCTGCTGCTCTCCTAAACCAGCTGCTGCTCTTTTACACAAGCCAATACTCTCCTAGACAAATGGCTGCTCTCCTAAATAAAGCGCCGCCCTAGTGAACCTTGCGTTGCTCTATGAAGTGGCTCCTCTGCTAAAAGAGCAGCCGCTTTTCTAAATAAACTGCTCAAATCTACATAAAACGAGGTCATGCATAAGAGGACTCAAATTGCATCGTGTCGGGACTGTCAGCGATGCAGTACGTTGTTGTACTTTATATTTAGAATATTCATATTCAAGCATATTGGAGTTGGTGTTATTATAAGAGAATGAAGCAAGATTTCAAAACGTCGGCATTTTAAAATACACCGGGTTAATGCAAAGGTGGTCCGAATGTGCTGATTTAGACAGTATGATGCTCTTATTTTGACAGGCTGCCCCCGGGAGCACAGCCCACCTCCAGAGTACATACACCCCCTTCAGCGTGGAGCCCAGGCAGCCCAGGACTTACCAGAAGTAGGTCTTCACATGCTCCTGGATCAACACCCACGTCTCCCCAAAGTCGTCTGATTTCCACAGCTACAGAGGCAGGAGGGGGGGAGAGGAGGAGGAGGAGGAGGAGGAGCAGAGGGGGGAGGAGGTGTACTGTTAAAATGTAGGTCAGGCTCATTCCTTGGTTTTGGCTCTTATACATATGACAAGGAGAAGACTGGAAAGACGCTCGGTGCTATTGTGCTCAATCTAAAACCAAAGAAAGCCTCCAGAGTGAGAAGCTGATGTGGCGCAGATGTGAAGCAACTCTGGAGGGGGTTTTTTTTTTCTGACAAGATATTACATTAGTGATTTGACTTGTAATTAGATTTTATTTTATTTTAAAGCGTTTACCTGTCGACCAGTACGAATGCCCAAAACGTCAAGACAAAGATTCAAAAAAAGGCATCCACCTTCATGTCAACAGAGAAATAACACAGGAACATCTGAGAGGACTGATGGGGCAGAGAGTCTCGTGTTTCCACGACGACCCAACATGACAAACATGGCGGCCACGTGGCTACAGACCCGACTTTTGTTGTCGTTTCCCTTCTTGTAGCGATGAAACCACATCTATTTTTGTTGTTGTTGTTGTTGTTGGTGATACGGAGAACAGATGGAGGATAATGCTCCTGCTCCTGCTCCAACCTTTTTTTGGAACCAATTCTTAAACTTATGTAATGAAAAATGCAAACATTTTAAGTGCAGCAACGGTTTCTAGTTCCGTGCGATTGCGCCCGGTTTCAGGTATCTCAGATTTTTTGTGGTTTGCGTGGAGTTGAACGTACACATTAGATAAAGCCTTTGTGAGGCCGTGAAGCCGCTGCAGCTGGGCTGATCCCGACGCGTTCCTGCGGCTTCACACCAGATCTCATCAAACAAACCGTCTCACCTGCTTGTTTGGGTGCAAGCCGTCGTAGCCGAGCACAAGGTTGGAGCGCCGTGTGTGCAGCAGCAGGTCACTGGGCTTGAAGGGCAGAGAGAATCCCTGTACGCTTTGGCAGAAGTCGAACGTGTTCCACAGGTAGTTGTTGGTGGCGTCCACAAAAAGGTACTGCAACGGGAGCAGAAGCGCCGCGATCAGGACAACGTGCGGCTGGGATTCCTAAATGTTTTCAGGCGGAAACGTGAAGGAATCGACACCATTCTGGAAATAAGGAGATGTCTGCCATTTTTTAACGTGATTGGATGTTTTTACAGTGTGGAAGGAAGTGGCAGGACCGAGAGGGAAACCCCACACATTTACCTGAATCTGGAGGCTGATTTATACCTGAATCACCTGGATTAATGGGCTGATTCATACCTGAAACACCTGGATTAACAGGCTGATTCATACCTGAATCACCTGGATTAACGGGCTGATTCATACCTGAATCACCTGGATTAACGGGCTGATTCATACCTGAATCACCTGGATTAACGGGCTGATTCATACCTGAAACACCTGGATTAACAGGCTGATTCATACCTGAATCACCTGGATTAACGGGCTGATTCATACCTGAATCACCTGGATTAACGGGCTGATTCATACCTGAATCACCTGGATTAACGGGCTGATTTATACCTGAATCACTTAAATTCAACTCTAAGCTGGTGACTCAATAAATCAAGAGTATTGCAGTGGTGGTTCATCTCATATACTTCGAAAGTTACAGTTCGCCTTGTCATTTTTACAGATGTATTGCAATAATGATTTCAGGGTTTGAGATAAAATTCTAGGATTCCTGTCGATTGATGTATTTTTTTCTGGCTTCTTTACTCATTCAGTGGTTTCTCTGCTGGTGGACTGCTTGATGGAGCAAAACAAGACGTCTTCGACTGTGGGAAACTTTGGACGATATTTTACACCTAAATCTGTCACTTTAAAAACTGAACAATGGATGAAAAACCACTCTGCGATCGACCGCTGGACAGAATTACAGCCTTGTGTCTGGATGAATATGTTCAAACAGTGCCGGTCCATCCAGGACCTGCTGCTTTCACTCCCAATTTTCTTTTCAGAACTGCCACCGCAGTGCCAGGTCGAGCAAGAACCAGCTTTCAAATCTGGTTCCATCTTAAATCCATCTTAAAATTTAGAGGTTTGTGGTTTGTCTGAATGTTCTAGAAAATTAAAAGCAGGCAGCATATAGGCTGAGTCAGAAAGAAAGTCACATCTAATCCACTGGAGCAATGCACAACCAGTCAAAACTTTAACCTGCACCAACCACATAGTCAACACTTTAACCTGCACCAATCACAGAAGTCAACACTTTAACCTGCAAACTGAGTGACTTCCTACTTTCGCAGATTCGTTTTGGCATCCTGGTGTTATCGTTGTAGGAATCCCGATGAACCGGTGAGTGAACTTTCCATCAACCTTTATACTTAGTTTCTGTGAACTTTTATACTCGAGAATCTCCGCACCGATGGGCTGTAACCACTGTTGAAGCAGGCTGTGGAAAATCAGTTTGGACTTTGAAAATAAAAAGGAACACACAATGAAAAACAAGATCCAAGTGGGTACGTTTTTGTACAAGTCGTACATGTATGAACTTGATCCCCGTCGCTGACCACAATACATAAACTCTCCAAATCATAAACATTATTGACGGATTATCCCGTTTTAAAAGGGCAGTGACCCCTGTTGGGGTATTTCTGACAGCAGATTCCTTTTGTTCTTTCCATCCATTCCCTCAACATGTTCAACTCCTGATTAGAAACCTTCACTAAATACGACTATGATCATCGGCAAAGCCAGCTAATTGTTTGAGAAATTCAGTGGGCCACTGTAAAGCTCTAAACACATTGAGATATCTCCAAACAAGCTCAAGAGGAAGTAAAGTAGCAAATAAGCACTCAATACAATGAAAACTGGGAAAAGTGGGGGGGGGAAACCACACAGACACTCCCCAGACAACTGGCCAGCTCAGGGAGGAACTGAAAAAGGTGTTTTTAAACAAAGATCTTTCCCCCCCCCAAAAAAAAAAAAAAAAAAAACTGGGAGGATTTCACCTATTCAGTGTGTCTTTCCTAGATCAGAAGCCAATCAGAACTCAGCTGAGGGCCACATGTTTGGACTCACCCTCCTGTTGTCTGCAGGACTGTGGTACAACTGGGAGATGGCCTGCTTGGTTCCCTCCTTCACTTTAGGCCCCAGCAGCTGGAACTTCTCTGAGAGAAGTGCGAAGCTGGTCCCGTAGTCATTGGACACGTAAACCTGAAGGCGTGGAAGAAGAAGAAGAAGGAGAAGCAGAAGCAGAAGAAGCAGAAGAAGAAGAAGAAGTGATGAGCGTCTGCACCCTGTGGAAAAACAACATGTGTGGATTGATCTGCAGCAATGATGGCAAATTGGCAGTAATTGAAATCAGATCCATGCTCGTCTGGCCACGAGGTTTCAGTTTGTGCCAGAGTCCAGAGAGGGTCACACTTTGGTCACTGTACGGAGGAAACGCATCCATGTGAGTGTGACTGAACCAGTCGGGGTGTGTCATCCCATCTCAACAAAAGAAAGTGGATTATTTTGAGGATTTCCCCCAGATGTGTATGCTGGTCCTGAACTTCTTTAACGTTGTGTCAGTCCCACACATATCCAGCCAAAACAGCCCCGAATCATCAACACATAGACGAGATGGATGGTTGGATGGCCGTTGTGCTTTAGGGACGAGTCTCGACGTTCAGATATTTAGCAGCACGACACAGGGAGAAGGAGGTCAGCGCCAGAGTCCTGTGATTTAAGATTTGTTTGTACCATGGTCATGACTGAAAGAATCAGATGGATGGATGGATGAATATTATGGATCTGGTATGTTTGTTTGTGTTTTATTTAATTTTTTTGTTTTATTGTTGTACCCACCCAAAAAAACTCTTAAGAGGCTTGTTTGTAGCCCCCTGAACTAAAAGGAGTCAGCCCCCCCCCCCCCTCCCTAAACACAGTAATGCCAGCGACACTGTGCTAAAAGGGTTCCATTAATCTGTAATTACCTCGAAAAGGGCAAAAGTATTTCTCATGCACTTCCCTCAGGGGACAATTAGGAATTTAAAAAGTCTTTCAAAAAACATTGGCTTGGCAGTTGTGGGTGTGCGAGATAAGGGATAATTAAAAAAATATCCATTAGCCTGAATGTGTAATGAGAAGGAGGAGGTCTTAAAGAGGAGAAGTGTTATATTATTATCCAGTCAGTGGACTTGCTTGTTTGATCAAAGCAGCCATTAATTAATCCAAAGTGTCAAATCTGATTTTGTCTCGTTTTGAAAGGATGTCTTTCATTATTTAGCAATGAAAATAATAATAAAAAAACAAAAAAAATAAAACACCACCCTCGTCAGATTGAGGACGACCTGAGGTGAGGATTAGCCGGCTTCATTTGTGACGCTGGGACGTGTGCAGGACCAACTCACAGAACTGGTTTTGGGTCCCGTGGCTCCGGCGCTGTCTCGGGCCAAGGCCACGATGACGTTGCTCTTCTCGCCGGCCCAGTGGACCACCATCTGGTTGTGAGAGTCGTTCAGGTTGGCCTGCAAGGGGCAAAAAAAAACAAAAAACAAAAGAAGAAAGCGACGCCATCAGGGAGGAAGCAGAGGAGAAGGAGCTCACGCAACAGGATATAATCTCTGAAGTAAATTATAAACAGGTCAGACCAATTGAGACACGTATCTGGTTTATAGCAGCCATTCTTCTCTGTAGGAAAGCTTGATGGCGGTATTTCATCACACGGTGTATGACGGGGTTTTGGAAGCTTCGACTTTTAGAAACTAAAGTCTGCAGTGTCACAACTTCCTGATACCACCACGTTGCACTGAGAACCCGCTTAACATGAATCTGATCACGCCGAGTCACATAATCTAATAATTATAATATGATTATGAATATTTAATGACTTGCAGCCAGTCTTTATTACTGCTGTGAACAAAACAAACTATTAAAGCAGCAGAGCAAATTAAGAAGGTGGACCACAGTTCAGTAATTTACCGTTCCTGATAATAAAGAACTCAGGAACAAATGATTATTCATTAAAAAACAAAAAAACAAATATTTAGCCACAATATTTGCTACATTAAACAGCTGTTGTTCCTGGGCGTGCTGCAGCTCTCCCCCATAGCACCCCCAAGAAATGTCATTTCAGTGGTTTATTGAGATTTTTTTTTTATTTATTTTATGTGTGAACATCATAATTGCCTGGTTAATTAATAAATACACCAATAAAACGTTTTGAAATCCATTTTTAAACTAAACAGCCATGTGATGTGATTCAGCCAGTCTCTGCAGCGCATGCATTAACCTTTGAACTGACTACTCCCTATTAGTACGAGCGCATTTTTCTTGGTTACTGTGTAGTTTACTAATAGTAATGGAACATGGAGGCTTTTTGCCAAAAAAAAAAAAAAAAAAAAAAAAAGGAAAACAATAATTGATGCATTTGCTCTGAACAACAACAACCGACGTTTTATTCTGACGTCTCATGGTGAGCGACGATTATTGCCTATTTGGTGTTTGAGATTCAAACTCTGACTCCTAGTTCTCTCTTATTAATATAATTAGACCCATTGAAGAGATAATGTTTCTTTCAGTGGAGGTTCTGGCAGCAGGAGTCCGTGTCTTTGTGTGTGAGGTCAAAATGAAAAGTGCGTTTTTCCTCCTGCTGCTGTCGAGGCTCCAGCTGTGGCATTCTGGTGTGGAAGTTTCTTTTCAGTGGTGAGTGTGAGTGTCAGGCTTGGAAACCTTTCATCTTTAACATGTGTGTGGGCGACTGTTACGTGTTGCGGCGCGGCGCGGCGCGGCGCATACTGTCGGCGTTACAGTGGGATTTAACTAGAGATCCCCAACAGCACCATCACTACAAGATCGAGCTCCCGCGTGAAAACGCCATATAAACAGGAACCTTTTAGATGAAGTTCCTCCTATCTGGCAAGTTATGCAGACTCGTGACGGCCTGCAAAGGAAATAGGTGAGTTGGTGTGTTTGGTTTTCACTGCTTCACCCTCTCATCTCCGCACTGCTTCTCTTCATCTTTTATTGATGACACTTGGAGGCAGGCAGGCCTCGGAAAGTCTTCCTGCTTCAAAGACATCCTCTTCCTTCGCTTTTCCTGGCAGCTCAAATTATAGCGCACACACACACACACACACATATATATATATATATATATACTTCTGCTTTCTGACACCACAACATCAAGGCTGAAGTCAATGACCCGCTGCTGTTTCTGCACGAGGAGCTGAGAACTAATAAAACATTCATCATTCATGCTGAGACGGATCAGCTGTCGACCCCGCCGGTTGTTAACGTTGACGTCTCAGTTCAGCATTTTTACAGTGATGCTGAACAATAATCTCACAAAAGCTAATAAAGGAACGAGGCGGCGGCGGCGGCCCACAGGAATCTATAAAGCGGCGCAGCATCCACATATACTTCGCTGTGATCAGAGGAGGGGGGCTGAGGATCACAGGCGTTCGACACCAGCTCTGCCTAGTTATGAACGACTGCTTCACTTTGACATTATTAAAATCAAAGCAAGGAAATACACTTTTGAACTCGTGCAATGAATAGAAGCTGAATACAGAGTACCCCATTCTGGACTTCTAACTTCGGGTTGTTTTTGAAGACAATCCAAAATGTTAGCTTCAGTTCTACCGAGCGAGGAGTTTTGTTCAAACACATGCAGTTTGGTTTTTTATATATAGTACCAGGACATACTCCGATAAATGTCACACCTTCATCAGGTAGTTTAAGGCCCCGCTGACACTACATCGTTTCAAGTGGAACCGCATCGCGTTTTGAGTTTTCATTTCAAACAACAATATCTAAAAACGATGTTCGTTTCCACGGAAATAGCAGAAACGCTGAAAAACGATGTAGTTTTCATGTTGGGACACTAGTGGGCGCTGTTCTTTTCAATGCTGTCGTCTAAAGGGGGGCCCCACTTTGAATTTGGCAGCAAGAAACGAAGAGATAAGGACCAAACACAAGAACTGACGGGAACCTCAGAGTCGATCTAACTCAGTGGTTCTCAATTATTTTCTGTCACGCCCCCCCTAGAGGACAGAATTTTTTTCAGGGCCCCCCCCCCGAATTGTACTACCATTGAGAACTTGATAATATGTATTTATTTATCTGTATAAACCACTGTATGAGTTGCTGGCACCAGCATTCTGCAAACAATCGCCTGATTATCAAAATAAATCTGCTATGGTGTGAGGGTTTTTTGCACCTTGCGATGTGGTGGGCAACTTTGTAAGAGGCTAACAGGCTTTTTTGTTTACTGATGCCGCGCTGACAAAATGACCGGCTTGTTGGCGATACTCATGGAGTTTACGATGAAAAAACTCCAGTGGCTTACTGACATAACGGGTGTATGGTCTCCAGGTGTACGGTGTATGGTCTCCAGGTGCCGTCTTCATTTATTTGGTTTCATGCTCTGCTGCCAGAGTTTTTAGGCATAAAACACAAATGGGTGTTTCCTCGTTTCCGACGTGTTCACGGTAAACCCAAGGGCTATGTAGGCATCGTCATATCTCCTGCTCTTACTAGGTTTATGTTTACTCTCACCTGTTTTCTTTTCCTCTGACGCCTCATCCTTTTTTCTTTTCACTCCTGTCAGAAACTTCTCCACCTCCTCCTCCTCCTCCTCCGCCAGCTCTGTAGTACACAGGTGTTCATGTGTAGTACTTCTTCTACTCTACTGGTTGAACAGGCAGCCTGTTGATTAGTTTGAGCACTGCTGCCACCTAGTGGCTGGAGGCCCTTTTTTATTGTTCAAGCATGAATAAAGACACTAATACTGAAAGTCGCGCCCGCCTCGCGCCCCCCCTGACACCCCACCACGCCCCCCCAGGGGGGCGCGCCCCACCATTTGAGAAGCACTGATCTAACTGAAGAACTCCCCACGGTTCTACAGACAAGTTTCAAGAGCCGTTGGTGATTTCAGGTAGTAAAAAAAAAAAAAAAAAGCGGGAAACCTATTAATCCTAACACCGTAAACTTCTCTACCTTTAAATTTGCTGTGAACACGGGACCAGCACAGACTTTACACGACTGAGAATCTTAAGGCATCAAACAGGTCATCTGAGGTGAGATTCTGTACCACTCAGGTTTGTACGGACACTCCAGATTATAGAGCATCTTCCTCCTCTAACATCCAGATTATACAGCATCTTCCTCCTCTAACATCAGATTATAGAGCATCTTCATCCACTAACGTCAGATTACAGATATCTATACCGATAGTCATTAGGGATATGTATAAGAATTGCCTTCAGAGCTCAAATCTGTTGAGCTCAGCTGATAATGACGTGTATTTCTCATCGGTACATGAATGAGGAATCATTATTGTACAATTTCAAAGTGTTACATAAGCAGCGGCCCCGTCATGTAGGTGTGCAGTTATCTCCGTTTTGTCTTTTTTTTTTCTGCAGTCAGACGCGATGCTGCAACATCATGGCGGCAGTCCAGAGGTGGAGGAGGTGTTCTTTATCTGCACCCCTCCATCAATCCCTGCGACAGCTTTGTGGTTTCTGGGGGAGTGAGTGTGGCTGCAGGGAGGAGGGACGGAGATGCACACACACTGTGCATCTCACACACACTGCATCACACACACACACACACACACACACACACACACACACACACACACACTGGATCACTCACTGCATCACACACACGCTGCATCTCAGACACACTGGTATCCATCCTCTCAACGCCGCCCGGCGCTGCACCGTCACAGCCGGCAGATCAGGCAGCGTTCAGACCAAAAGGCACAAATGAAAAGTGTCGTCTCTTTAAGCGGACCTTGAGAGCCGACGGGCTTCCACTGGAAGTTTATGGCTTCATAACAGCTCCTTTGCTCGCCGTCACGTGACCGGAGCTCCAGATATGAATCTGAGCACGCTACCTTCTGCACCACATTAACCAAGAGGATAACTAGGTAGGTCAATGGTTAAACATTCACCTTCTCACTCGTCAAAGGGAAACAGCAGTCGGTTAGCGTTTTGTCCAGAACGAGGCGTCACTTTCCACAGGAGGACAGAATTCCAGTAAACAGCTGTTTGGAGCAATGGAACAACCACACGAAGCAACACGTCGGATATTAACCACAGTGTATCTGGGTTCTTGTACGAGTACAAGTACTCCATGCAGCACTGGATCTCTATGCCCCGGTATCGGTACAGGTATCGGTGCAGCCCTGGTACGAATAGCACTTTGAGATTTACGAATGTAAAGTGCAATACAAATAAAATTAATCATTATTAATACTAGTAGAACTTCATTAACCATTTAATAACACATTGATGTCAATAGAATTACTCCATGACTTCTTTTCAGATAGTTGGGTTTGAACAGTTTCCTATTTTTTTTTTTTTTTAAGTTACCAAGTCAACCTCTGATGAGCCCCTGGGGTCGGCTAATGGATCCTCCTGACCGTACATCCTTTTAATACAACCACTGGCCATAAATGAATTGTGTCAGAATAAGAAAACCAGAGCTCTTCCAGAACTGGAGCTGCAGGAGTTCAGTAAAATGACCCGACCTTCAGTGGGAGCAGTTCAGGTTCCGCTGAACGACGATCTTACGTGAAGGTTTTTGTCCTGACCAGACGATACTTCACTTTATTTCACAGTTCGTGACTCAATGGAGAAAATTCAGCATTTTAAATTATACTGGAAATGAAAACCCGGAACAAAAAAAAAAAAATCTATAAAAATAACTGACTTTTACACACACGAATCTCTTAATTAAAAAGTCCTTCGTCGCAAGCGAATACATTTTTGAAGGCCTGAATGTACACGAATCAGAGCTGGCAAAAACTTGAGGTGAAGTACACACGCTATGTGCAAAATGTATAAAATGAAGCCCCCGCATCATGTTTCACCTCGAGCTGCAAAAATCCAGACACATATATAACAGCTGAAGACAAACTAAAAATAACAACAACAAAGAAAATATATTTATTGCTATTTGCACAGGTACAAGACAGTACAAGGTAAACTGACACTGTTATACATGTCTGTCAAAACATCAGTAAAGTATTTATATTATAGCTCAACTCAGTATCTGTAAGAAATGTGTCTTCATGTACGAAGGATTAATTCGTTTTTATGTCTTTAAATCAGTACTTGTATCGGTAGCTGAAGGTGAGTACTCGTACTTGTCGCCATACTTTAAATAAAAAAGTAGATATTGGTGCATCCCGAGTGCAAACCAAACATGTAGGAAGGAGAATGACAGTGGAGGACACAGATATAAAACACGAGATGCCTCCCGGCGCCGCCATCTTGGGGAGGTCTCCCGCTCGTCCTAGAAAATCCACAGAAACATTCGTAGCTCGCTTGCTCGTCCACTTAGCATGACGAATCATACCTCACTTTAAAGCTGAGGAAAAGCTCTATCCAATGGAAACCTCATGGAAAAAATATTGGGGGGGGGGGTCTTTTCTACACCTGGAATCTATATGTTTAGCATTAGCAGGAGACCTCCCCAAGATGGCGGCGGTGTCGGCATGTCGTGTCAACAGGCGCCAATAGACCGTGTGGAAATCTAGAGTTTATATCTATGGGGGAACCCATGAACTGCTTCATTTCTGTTGATACTTCACATCAGCCCTTTCTTACAACTTGTTCAGGAAAAAGTCTTGGGAACTTTGTATTCATGGAGAAACACACCGGGGCACCAGGGAGGACGGCGGTGTGGAGCTCGGGCTTTTTCCAGCGCGGAGCCAAACTACTCTCCTGCGATTCGCTGCATTCCTGCGACTCCTTCCCGGCCCTGCTGGCACTTTGGGATCCTTTCAGTCGGCGTGGAGGAGTTGGGCTCCGTGTCTGGTGGTACCAAGCAGCGGAACACAGCAGCACAATGCGCCTGGGCATTCAGCCGACTCCCCCGCCCTCCCACCCGCCCTCCCTCTGGCTCCGAGCTCGCCTTTATTCAGCCGTGTGTGTGTGTGTGTGCAACAGTGACATCATCTCTGCAGGACTGGCAGGCGGTGAATGCTGGCTGCTCTTCCAGCTCCCCGCCGGTGCGTGAGCAGGTCGTCCTGTGCCGTTAGCAATCTTTACTGTCTTCACGTCGGCACCGAGGGTTTAACCACGGGGCGTCCTCGGCGTGACGGCTGCTGCAGCGGCCCGCCCTCCGTCTGGGTCCCTCTCTCCACTTTGGAGACCCAGGTGGAAAATGCCGCAAAGCGTCCGTACGTCGGGGTTGAAGTGAGGGGCTTAAAATCTGACGAGCGTCAATGGAAAGAATCCAATAAATTGTGGGCTATTTGCATGAGCAGAGTGAGAAATCTCCCTCAGAAGGTCGGCCTACCGATTAATGATTGAAAGGTCACATGTTGGGACTGCGATGTGACGCAGGTCTAAGCACACTGTGACTCATGAGGCAAATTCAGGCTTCGTTTAAACAACATCTCAAGGGAAAACGCCTCATTTTTGGCATTTTAGTTTCAGAGAGGTTACCCGCGAGGTTTTTGGAGACGAGGCCCGTTTATACAACAAAAGCAGAAACGAGTAAAACGACGTAGTTTTCATGTCGGGCCAAGTGTTTGAAATGGAACACAACACGCTATAAACCTTAACACACCTTAACCCTAACCCTACTTGCACGTGTGAAGAAGTGTTTACTACATCCACAGCGGCAGGCAGCGTCTCCACCGTCGAGTCCCAGCGTTTCCATCCACACAATGAAAAAAATACTTTTTTCTCCCAAGCGTTCTCCAAAACAATTCCATCCACACGTCACTATGAACACGGCTCAACACGAGGTTTCAGGGCATGTAGTACACATGCCAGGCCTTTAGGGGCGCTGTGACTCACCAAACACACCAAAAAAGCAGAAGAAGACAGAGCACATAGAAATTTAGAAGTCGATTCCTGCTCTAAACCTGTATACAACTCCAGATCTTGCCGTCCACGCTCCATGCGTTATCGAACCCGATACCAAATACGAGTATTAAACACTGCCTTTCCTCGTGGTGGCGCCATGACACTGCCACACAAACGCATCACGATGAAAAAGAAGGCATGAGACACCAAAAGAAAACCTTCTGCGACTGATTCCTACATGAAATTAAAAAACTTAAGACTTGAAATGAATATAACAAAACCTTCCACGTTAGAGACTTGGAACACTAACGTGAACTTTCACTGAAATACTCACAAGTTAAATCTTTAAAAAACTTCAGAAAATATCAGCTATCAGTCTGAGAAAGATGAAATGTACACATTTGATTTAATATAGTATTGTCATGTGAACCTGACCTTAAATGTTATGAGAAAACACTTGCCTCGCCCAAATACTACGACACAAAACAAAAAAGCTTTTACTTCAACCTCACAGATAAGCTCAATGGTCTCAGCAAACAACCTCCAATCAATAAAACCACACTTGAGCCAGCAGGAGAAGCAGAAGAGACTTTTTTTCAGTTCAGATTTCAAGGCAAACGTCTGCTGAGGACAAAAAAAAAAAGAAACTTTGATCAGACTGGAAGGGGTTTCAGAGTCGTCCTGAAGGGTCTTTTAAGATCAGCAGAAGAGGAATGACGCAGCAGTACACGGAAGCGGAACCCTGTCAGAGGGAATTCACATCACACAGCTTCACAATCTGACTGAAATGAAGCAGGAAGAACGGTCCAAATGTCCTCCTGGACGTAATGCAGCTCTGATCAGCAGATTCTCATTCTAATTTGTTTTGCCCCTCCAAAACAACTTCCTGGCTTCCTGGCAACCTACTGGCTTAAATCTGGTTTCAGCGACTTCACTTGGAGAAATTCCTTTTTTTCCCACATTAACTCATCGTGTTTGCAGCAGATGACCTCATTAGTCAAAGGTCAAAGGTCATGCTCAGGCAGCCCCAGTGGTGACCTGTCCACTGCAAACTCCAGATCCCAGGTCCTCCATCCACTACGTTAGAGGACAGACACGCATTGCGTGGCGTCAGGCTTTGCACGTCGTGTTTGTCCACACGCGAGACTCCGATCAGATCTGCCTTTATAAATCAATTCAGGCAGAAAAAAAACAAAAAACTGGGACATTTCAAAATGTTCGGAGAGACAACGTCTTCTCGTCTCCGTGTTCAGAGGACTGAATGGGAAGTGGGCCAAAGTTGTTCCGCCGCACGAAAGCTCTGCTTGAAACGTCTCGACACGCAGCTGCACAAACTCCACCAGACAAAACCTCATGAAGATGTTTTCATACTGGAGCCGAGGGCCTCGCTTCAGTCAGGAGTGTGTGTGTGTGTGTGTGTGTGTGTGTGTGTGTGTGTGTGTGTGTGTGTGTGTGTGTGTGTGTGTTTCAAGATTGTCATGTAAAGCTTCAGATGTCTCATAATACTCACTATATTAGTGTGGGGCCGTGTTTAATCCTGTTAATGACTGTTTTCTGACTAGTCTTACGAGGGCTGCTCGATTATGTAAAAAATAAATAAATAAATCACAATTATTTATTTACACGATTATGTGTTCGAATTTGGAACAGCATTTATTTAACAGGTTTAAAAAAAAAAGAGTCCTGTTAAATATATAAAAATATCTTGTATTGTAGTAGTAAAAAATAAACTGTTCTACTGCACTCAATTTTTTGAAAACAAGAAATGAATAAAATACAATAAGAGACAGATATACTTCAACATAAATACTTTGATAAATTGGCCCAAAATAAAATAGTGGTGGTGTGGAGGCTATGAACAGCAAGGAACTCCAAACGTTATTCTCCATTCCAACACACTTCTCAGAAACGCTTTTCTTTTCTCTCCTTTTTTCTCTCATCTCTCCAACGGAGCGCACACAGGGTCGAACAACAACATCTTCTCTACAAAATAAAGTTCCCCACCGTCCCACAGTAACTGGGTGAATTATGACCTTAACTGATCACCACAGTGGGGAACTTTATTTTGTAGAAAAGCGGGGTTTTCTGGTCGGTAGTATTTTGGTGTAAGAGAAAAGAGAGAAAAGAAGAGTTACTGAGAAGTGTGGATTAATGGGGAATAAAGTTTGGAGTTCCTTGCTGAACACGCCGCCCCCGACTCCCGTTTATCGACTCTACAACATCATCCTTTTTCCTCCATTAGAGGATTTTTGAGATCGTCTGGAGCCAAAATCGTAACGACGGTTAAAATTCCAATCAATATGTAGTAAATAACTCTAATAGAATCAGGACATCTCCAGGTTGTTGTCGTCCACGTCCAATGTGAATCTGAGTTGGGATGCACCGATTCCCCTTTTTTAAAGGATGAGTAGTAATATTTAGTTACTTGCCATTCCCGAGAACCGATAAGAGTACTTATTGAATGTCATTAATCTAGAAGCAGACACCGCTTGTGCTCTCCTGAGGACCTTCGGTTTATCGGGAAGCCGTACTGGTGTGGGTTCATTTCTTAATCTGAGATTTATTTTACACTGGAGCTGTTAGAGTGAATCAATAAATTAAAAAAGAAAAAAAAAAAAGACTGAAGTATGATAATTGTGTTTCCCGCAGGGTGTATTCATGCTGTACAAATTCAAAACAGACAGAAAACTAACTATTAAAGAAGAGCGTTAGTAATCAATGAATTCAGGAAAAACTGCATTAACAAAATAAAATGCACAAAGCTATAAAAAAAAAACATGTCCAATAGGTCAAAAGTGTCAGAGTCACAGCGGGTATACGTTAGAGTAAAGAGAAACAACACTGTGACATCGATAAAATTTAAAATTTCTTTGTAGTTTTGACAGTTTTTCCATGTTGGAATGCAAAAAAACCCCCCCAAAAAACCACAGCTGAGGGTTTAATCCAGAGGCAACTATAAAATAAAATTCCAGTGCAGTAACCTCAAACCAAGGCAACCGTTCACAGTGAATTAAATAGCTTTGCACAAAATTTGAAAGCCTTGAAATAATAACAGATAACTCAAGTTCAACATTACGCTATTTTTTTCTTTATTATTTTATTTTGTCATTTTCACACTAGAACCTGTCGTCCTGCAAGACAGATCAGGCCCACAATCCATATGTCTGATGGCGAAACGACTGGCCACAGACTTCAGGGTTTACAGGAACGAGACCAACCAATGAGACAAATGTACTTCCTTCTTATGATCGTGTGATTTCATGTCCTTTTAAGTGCCCCCCCCCCCACTCTGCTGAGACGAATGGATTCCTGATTGTGCGTGCACACTGTACCCCGGCTCACACCGAGCCATTACCTCCAATTACAAATCAGGATCAATCTCTTTAACAAGTCGTGCCGCCATACGAGCCAACGGGGACAGAAGGCGAAAGGCACAAGCACTCAGAAAGCCGGGCATTTAATCACAGCCTCGCATCCGCCGTCGATGACGAAACCCCATCCCACCTCCCCCGGAGGCCGTTTTGCTCTCCCGGCGCCGTGTTTGGACTGCGGGTGTCACCAGACGGCGACGCGCCGGTTCGGCAGTTGACGACGGATGACGAAGACACGCGTCTCCTCTTTTTCTTTATTTATTTTTACCTCTGAGCCTCTCTCTCTCTCTCTCTCTCTCTCGCTCTCTATTTCTGCTCTCACCTCTTGAGCACAAAGCTCACTCTGTTCTCATGCTGCCGCTTTTCTCTTACCGTTATTCCCACAGCAACCGGCATGAATAAGCAGTAAATCTTCCGGGAACTTGAGAACACTCTCAGAGAGGCCGGCAATTGTTTGTGATTTCCAGTGTTGTTGTTTTGTTTTGTTTTGTTAAATATGGCCTACACTGCTAATAACAGGACGGGGCAATACATACAATTTGTATGTATTGATTGCACATTCCATCATTATGGGCATATATA